>NC_051184.2:60966858-61184238 GCF_013339695.2 Rhipicephalus sanguineus | reverse complement strand
GCGTTTAATGGAGCATCTTGCAGGTTTACGAAGGCAGCGAACATGGCCTGTCTTGAATGCTACATTGAACAACAAGGCATCAAAACGGCTCGCGTGAGGGCATCAAATCAACTTGTCTTACAGCTCGAATAAATTTATACAATTTTCTCAGTGACACACGTCAATTCTGAGCGGCAACCAAGAAAGTTCACAAGCTAGTTGAAGCTGTTAATTCTAAGAAAAAAAAAATTCTAGGCGTGGCTTTACTATCGCGAACACCAATGGACAGCAACGCTGAGGGAAAGCTTCAGCGACGAAAGTCCTACACCGCTTTACTATGCTTTACTATCTCCCTTCCTCCTCATCTCACCCTCACTTACCTTTCCCGATCACCTTCCTCCTCCTCCTCCCCACCCCACTCATTCATTGTCTTGACACTCTATTGTTTTACTGTGCTTTACTCTCTCCCTTCCTCCTTACCCTCACCCTCGCTTCTGTTTCCCAACTCTGCTATGCTATATGCTTTCACTATATGCTATGTGCTATGCTATATGCTTTCGCATAGCTTTTGCTATGCTTTCTCTCTCGCTATACGCTTGCCCTCTCTCCCGGCTTGGCTATGTTGCGAACGACATTGCATGGAGGAAGGAAAAAGTTGGAAGGGAGCATTGCGTAGTGTGAAAGAAAGAAAGAGAGAAAGAAAGAAAGGAAAAAAATAAAGAAAAAGAAAGAAACAAAGAGAGAGAGAAAGAAAGAAAGAAAGAAAGAAAGAAAGAAAGAAAGAAAGAAAGAAAGAAAGAAAGAAAGAAAGAAAGAAAGAAAGAAAGAAAGAAAAGTAGTACGTCAGGTACGGACACGCCAAGCTTCGCTTGCCCCCATTTTCATGAAAGGGCAAAGCTCCAAACTTTCACCTGCGTGCTAAGAAATCTTAGGAGGTCATAACTGTTCCGGAATCATCCCACCGTATACGACGAAGCCTCGTAACCATAACCTGGTTTGGACCCGCGGTACCGCAGATTTCTTCACACGCGACAATGTTCGACGACACGCATCTAAGGAAGAACGCTGTTGCCGCGTACACGTACCTGGCGTTGTCCTTCTCTATGAAGCCGTAGGAGACGTCGAAGATGTTCTCCGGCTCGTAGGTGATGTCGCCGCTCTCCCTGGGGATGTCCGGCAGGAAGTGCCTCTCGGACAGGGCCAGCAGCAGCATGCACGCCACGGGTATGCCAACCGACAGCGGCTTGGTCCACCAGACTCGCAGCCAGATGATGCCTCGCTTGCGAAGCAGGGCCCACAGCACCGAGAACATGCCGGCCTTGGTGGACCGCGCCGTGCACCACTGCCGGACGGCATCTTGCTCTGCAAATGCGCACAGTCCCGCATACTTGTATACGTATACAAGAACCGATATTCGGACCACTTTGTAGGAATTCATACTTGAGCAGGTAGCCAAATGACAAGGACACAAGACCCCGCGACGGTGGTCTAGTGGTTATGGCGCTCGTCTGCTGACCCGAAGGTAGCGGGATCGAATCCCGGCCGCGGCGGCTGCATTTTGGATGAAGGCGAAAATTTTGGAGGCCCGTGTACTTAGATTTAGGTGCACGTTAAAGAAGCCCGGGTGCTTGAAATTTCCAGAGCCCTCCACTACAGCGTCTCTCATAATCATATCGTGGTTTTGGGACGTTAAAGGGACACTAAAGGCAAAAGCTCAATGTATGACAACGTCTAAAACGGCAATATTATCAACAGCAGTGCCCTACTTACCAAGAAATTAAGCTAAATGTATCACACGATGAGCGCCACGAGCGGCACGTTTTAGAAATGATCTCGATGACGTATGAGAGTCTGCCTACAATTAATCACTAGTAATCAAACTAGCAGCAATAAAAAAAGAACCTTCCGTGCATCAAGAGACGTAATAAAATGTTGTTTGTTCGTTTCTGTTTGATTCACGGAAAAAAGAACCTCTGTGGCGTTGCCAGTGGGGAACGGCGCGCGTGGTTCAAAGGTTCCGTTTTCGCCGAACTGCGCTTCGCCCGGCGCCCTTCTTCGCTCACGCGGTCGCGTCTCAGTGGTAGTTTCGGTATCGCGTACTGCCGCGTGTGTTTTGCGCGCTCGTGAAAGTCGCTCTGACAGAAAGTTCGACAAAATGCCACATGCATGCGATGTTGACGGATGCCCGAATGGTGCACGCCGCCAGTACACGCCGCCGCGCAGCAAAGGCGGGCAACGTTGGGCACGGCAGCAGTGACGTATGAAAGTCGGATTTCAGGCGGGTGATTTGAAGTGCGCCAACGCGATGCGGACCACCAAAATGTGATTTTATTTCAAAATAAGCACATCCTTGGCACAAAAGTAGCACTACGAGGTTTCTGGACCACTATTTCAACAATCAACGTCGACTTAATATTTGCCTTTAGTGTCCCTTTAAACCCCAGATATTATTATTATACAAGGACACAAGAATGAACTTGAAGACGAGACGAGCGCTAACTTCAAACTAAAGTTTATTCTCGGAAATCCACGCCTATTTATCAGTCAACGTTGATCTCAAAAGTACATCATCACACGTGAACACTTCATCCCGCTCCTAAAACGATAAGTTACAGCAACACGCAAGAACACATTAATCGGCCCCCTAAAAGTAAAATTTAACAAGAAAAATGCTACGCAGTTAAAAACGCGAAAATCTGGAAGCTTGAGATTATGTGACGCATGCTAAGACACACGTCATGACCAGGATTTGGGGACATGTGCACGTAGCGCCATCTCTGGTCGGTGACAGTGGTGGCCTGCCGTAACTGAATGGGCAATAGGCGAAAAAAATCATATCTCACGAAAGAAGCTAGTTATAAAAAAACGACTCTCGGTTCTATACAGTAGAGACTTATTTGAATATTTTGATAAAGTTACAGCATCGTACTACAAATCACGTGGCTTCCCAGAGCGTTTAATATTTAACAATGGGGCCCCATGTGTTTCTAATGGGCGGTGTTCAATTGTCCTGGGAAGCCACACGCTTTGTAGTGCGATACTGCAATTTTACCAAAATGTTACAGTAGGTCTCTGCTGTATAGAACCCGGAGTCGTTTTTCATAACTAGCTTTTTCAAGAGATATGATTTTTTTCGCCTATTTCCCATTCAGGTATGGCAAGCCGCCGTTGCTGCTGCCGAAAGATGGCGCTACGTACAGATGTCCCCAAATCCTGGGAATGCTTTATTCTAAGGAAACAGTAGATGTCAGGTTGTCTGAGAGAAAAGCCAATCTTCAGGGAGTAAGATTCAAAGGAAGGCTGGCTGACACACATAGGACCGTTCTTTTGAAAATAGAAACACTCTACAACTTCTCTTGACACCTAGTAGCGGTTCCGCTACAAAACTGATGCGTCTTTCAAAAGGGGTTCTCAACCACATTGCCGACAATGAAAAACGAGATGAGAACATGGTAATCCTTTCAGAGACCTCAGATGCTCTCCGAGTCTGATGTTCAAGCATCGGCCGTCCTGTCCAATATATACAACACGTGTATATAGAATTTAGGTACGAGACCCTGCGTGCAATGAGGGTGTTGCGTGATGATGAGCTCCGTACTAAAGATCGCGGGACGACGCTGCGATCGTTCATATTAGTCATGTTCACCTAGCAAGACCCACAGAAGGCGTACACATCTCAGAGGCTCCGGAATTGAAAGTGGAAGGAAGCGTCAACACCCGTAATCAGTCGAAATTATCAGGAGATGCTTGGAGTATCGGTGCGAAAAAAGCAAGAAAGATATTGAACAGCGAGAAACAGCCAGCACGTTATGTTGCAGAAGACGAAATAACATCTGATTATAGCAAACATGCTACGGGAGGCCACTTACTGCCGCACTGTTTCGATCATGAGCATTGTGATTGTGATCATTAGCATCATCGTGAGGGTCATCACGCTTTGGTAATGATGGATCGCGTTATTCCGATCTTCGCACTAACGCCGCAAGACCTTGTGGGGTTCTTTGTGCACTACACTGAAATCTCGATATAACTAACACGGATATAGCGAAATATCGGTTATAACGAAGTAAATAGAGAATAGTCTTGCAATACATTTATAACGAGTTTTCGGATATAACGAAGTTATTTGTGTAAGATGTAACCTCGTTATAATGAGGCTTGAGTTACTACCGTCGGCTCGGGGCACACGCGAAGCGAGCGCCAGAGAACGCAGCTTGCTCCGGTGGTAACGCAGCTGCCGTAATCTGCTGAGGAGGAGTCTATGCCCTGCCAAGGAACACTGCAGCTACTATGTATTTGACTCTTATTGGTTCTCATTTGGAAGCACGTGATACTTTACTTAATGCGCAAAAGGCAAAATGTTGCGTACGAGCATAAACACTGCGAATTGTAATCGTAACGCCGTATTTTGATTTGCGAAGGATCTATTTCCAAGTAAAAAAGCTGTTCAAAATCCCATGGACGATCATTGATACATATCCACGTTCTGTCCATCGTTCCTGTGCCAGCTGAAGAGCCACGCGTAATCTCGGAACTACTAACGCCAGATTTACCTGTTTTTCTTTGTTTTCTTTTCTTAGAAGCTCGGAGTTGAAAAGCGGCATCCAACGTGTTTCCATGGGCGTTTTCGCATTGATCCCCCACTGCTATGTGGCCACCGGGGCCGGGGAAAAAACCCACGACCTTGTGCTAAGCCGATGAACGCCAGTGAGCCGCCATGGCGGCAAGTTATTACTGAGAATTTTCTGTTTTGCTTCTTGTGTTTTTAGCTGCACCTCCTGTTAATGCCTATAAATTTGCTTGTGCGACGTCAGAGTGACACTTGGGGACCTACTCATGTGAACCTTTCAGATGGTTACGTTACTTACGCCGCGAGATTAAAGTTAAAATGTCCTGATAACCCCGGAATTTATAGAAGGTGCATTTCAATGACCCTAAGTTTTGTTTTTTAAAAAACGTAGTCATCGACTTCTTTTACACTTAAGCAACTATCTTTAGCTTTGAACCTAGACCACGTCTTATTGCGGTCTCGCTTATCACCTTGTTTTTCCTTGGCCGGGTCAGAGCCGTCCGCAGGGGAGGCAGGTGCCTGAGCTCGGGTGTCGCCTCCGCCCATGTTTCCGTCAGGGCCACTCACCATCCTGGAATGGCAGAAAGCACGTTTTGTATAATGTAATGTACGATCCAACTGCAGTTCAATCGAGGTATGAAGACTCCATGACTCTAAGTAATGCACATAGATATGGGCCCGAGTGCGTGTTAATCGAGTCCATAGACGTCCACATGGTTCTCCACACTCTAAGAAAAAAAAGTGTCAGTTCACTCTTCTTTACTACACATGTGACTCTCCCATGTACAACTATCTTTAGAGAGGCACGCTGACTCTCTCTGGGGGAGTTGTGCGTCCCACGGCTCTTCCAAAGAGAGTCAGCGCACGTGCCTCTCTAAAAAGAGTTATACATGGGAGAGTCACATGTATAGCGAAGAAGAGTCAAAAAGATACCAAAAGATGCCATGGCGATGAAACCAGGCCGATGAAAAAGACACCCCAGTGGATGAAACTGCTTTAAATATGCATCTATGTACGACACGAAATCCGCTTTAAATGCGTAAGCATTGCTATGCCGACTCAAAGAGAAAAGTGTCCGTCCGTCTGTCTGTCATATAAGACGATAGCCGACATAAAGAAATTAATGAATAAACGATAAAAGATAAAATATTGATAGCTTGCACGCAACGTCATGGACGCACAACATGGCTCCAACATGGCGGCTTATATGACGTTAATACAGTGTAATCACTCGGTGATTAACCTGCTTCATTGTGACAGCGACGTATCTGGAACGCTATTGGGCCTCTGCGCATGAATATTGAAGGAACCAGCACGCGATGTACTGATAACACTAACGTGACATCACAAAGTCCGCGTCCCACAATGTTGATACCCCAACGTGGCTGCTTCAGTGACGTCAGTGCAAGCCATATACGGATATGGGCCTGAGTGCGAATTGATTGAGCTCATAGGCGTGCCGCATGGTTCTCCACTATAGAAGTTTTCATTCCGGCGCTTGGGTTTAAAAACCGGGCCCTCACTCTTCCAAAGCGAGTGAAGACGCCATGCCGATTTCGCATGAAGCTGGCGTTCCGGGGTGGGCCCCCTACAATAAAAACGCAACGCTGACAACTCCCAAGGGAAATTCTGCGTATAGAGTTTTGCTCTCTCTTTTCGAGCTTCTGCTGCTCACCTGATGTAGACGTCCTCGAGCGTGCAGTATGTGAGGCTCATGAACGCAATGCCCAGGATGGCGCGCCTCTTCTCCAGGTAGTGGAGCATGGTGGCCATGCGACTGACATGCTGCGAGCGTAATACGCATGCGCATCAGGCCTAACTGTACAAACTGCACGACTGCCTTGTTGCCCGTCGACCGTGCATTGGCAAAACGGCTTGTGAAAACGTTAGATCCAGTGACATTCCCCGCCTAACGTCTTTTCCTGAACTTCTGCCTTCTTTAGTAGTAGTTGTAGCAGCAGTAGTAGTAGTAGTAGTAGTGGTGGTTGTAGTAGTAGCAGTAATGGTGGTGGCGGTAGTGCTTCTGTCTTCTTTAGTACTACTAGTAGTAGTAGTGGTGATAATACTTTTGTCTTTAGTAGTAGTAGTAGTAGTAGTAGTAGTAGTAGTGGTGGTGGTGGTGGTAGTAGTAGTAGTAGTAGTAGTAGTAGTAGTGGTGGTAGTAGTAGTAGTCGTGGTAGTAGTAGCAGTGGTAGTGGTGGTGGTAGTAATAATAATTGCTGGGTTTTTACGTTCCAAAACCACGATATGTTTATGATAGACGCCGTAGTGTAGGGCTCCGGAAACTGACCATCTGGAGTTCTTTAACCTGTACTGACATCGCACAGTACATGGGCCTATAGCGTTTCGCCTCCATCGAAATTCGACCGCCGCGGCCGGGATCGAAACCGCGACCTTCGGGTCGGCAGCCGAGCACCGTAACCGCTACACCACCGCGGTGGACTAGTGGTTGTAGTTGTAGTAGTAGCAGTGGCGTAGGCAGCAATTTTTTTCGGGGGGGGGGGGCACCTCCTTGATCCGACATGGGGTCTGGGCAGATAAGTGGGGTCGAGTGTTATTTTGTGCTCTGTATCCTATGGGACAAAAATTTCGGGGGGGGGGGGGGGCACGGGCACAGTGTGCCTCCCCCTGGCTACGCCACTGAGTAGTAGTAGTGGTAGTAGTAGTAGCAGTAGTAGTAGTAGTAGTAGTAGTAGTAGTAGTAGTAGTAGTAGTAGTAGTAGTAGTAGTAGTAGTAGTAGTAGAAGGAGGAGGAGGAGGAGCGGTGGTGGTAGTGGTAGCCATCTAGAGATGTAAGTCGCTACAGGAAACTTAATTACGAAGGCAGCGTGCAAATGTTCGATTTCCTTTGTTTTTGAGGATTTTCGCTCACATTTCTAGAAACACTCTGCATTTTACTAAATGAAAACACAGAAGAGAACTGCCAGAATATATCGGTATTGCGACCTACGCAGGGTTCAGACATCTGTCGTATTCCACCGGCAAAAAATTTATGCGCGGAAATTACTCCGTTCATTAAAAGAAAGTAATAATGAAAGACAAGACGAACAACAGCTTAGCTAACGTTACCTGGGACCCTGTACACGGGCGTCATTGAGTAGGACGTAAGCGTTGTACTACGGCGCCGCATATCAGTACTAAAGGAGACCTATAAGCATACTCACTTGTAGAGATTCGCTCAGGTTGTACACCGTCTCGAGCTTGGAAACGCGCTTTGGTTCGACCGCGCCCATGTGGTACTTGACGACGCGTGTCACGTCGTGCTCCCTGCGGCCGACATTACAATCTTCATGGCACTTTTACCGTATAAAAATGACCACCATTAGAGGGACGAAAAGGTTTTGGCGATTACGTACAGAACCAGTGAGACCGTATAGCGTAAAGTCCTCCGGATCACTAAGAGACCGACGTAAGCTCTATGAGTAAAATGTATATCATGTAGACAAAAGCTTTATGTAACTTAAGAAGTCCGGGGAGGCCCAGATGACCGAATCGCGGCAGCCGATCACCACCGCGACTAAATAAATTTTTGTCCCACTCATGGCTCGGCAATGTTCTCCGAAGGCGAGGTGACCGGCCGTTCAGCTCATGACGTCAGTCTGGAGTGCACGGCCATTCGTGCAAACTAGGATGTGTGCATCCACCTTTGAGGAGGAAAATACCGTAGGCTTCTAAAGCTGTAACCGATGTCTCGTGAAACGTGAAAAGTGACCGTCGTTGTCGAATGTCAACACGAACAGCCCAAAAAGTGACTTGACCGCAGATGGCGTCATGGTGCGTCATCATGACATCGCATGCCGCCAGTATTTGTGGCGTCGTCCTAAAGTCATCATGACATCATAACGTCGTCGCTTAGCCAAAGGTGGGCCGATACCGGAAGCAGCGCAAAATGCTTCATGGAGGAGAGTGGGGACGAAGCATCAATGCAATGATCGCCTAAGAAGATGGTTTTCGCCGTGCAGTCGCCTTAGGCGAATGCATAAGGGACCCTGTGACTCATCATCGCAACGGATCGCAGCGCCACCGCCACACCGTGGCACCCTTTGAGCCAATCAGAAATGGCAAGATGCATCTAAATTTCACCTTTAGGAAGGGGGGCTGACAAGTGTCCGTAATGACATCAAATCAGGGAGCGCCACAAAGGGATGGTTGACGTTTCGTGTTTTGATTCCGCCCACCTGACAGATTCATCAGTGCAATAGACCGCTATCGCATTCATGCATCACCCTTGCGGTGAGACTGACTTTTGTACACACACCGGCTTTTCGCCACGTGACCCATTTGACAACGTGTGTTTTCTTAATGTGCACCTATATCCAGTACACAGGTGTGGCGTTTCGATCCCGACGTGGCCGCCGTGGCTTAAAGGGGCCCTGCAACACTTTTTTTCAGCACGGTCAGTAAACGCTGCCGACCCGTAGTCGAGGCTCCCGAGTACACGAGATCACATTATAGCGCAGCACGCGACCTGGAATTTACAATTCTCAAAATCAGCTAGAAATCGCTTCCTCTTCTCACTACAAATCATGCCATGTATCCAACTGACCGCTTTTTGATGCATATACCCAATTTCAGGACCAGGATAACCGGTAGTCATTAAGGGTGACTGACTGGATTCCAAGAGATGGCAAACGCGTGAGGGGGAGGCAGAAAAATTAGGTGGGTAGATGAGATTAAGAAGTTTCTAAGTATAACGTGACAGCAGAAAGCACAGGACCGGCTTGATTGGCAGAACATGGGAGAGGCCTTTGCCCTGCAGTGGGCGTAGACAGGCTGATGGTGATGATGACGATGATCTAATTTCACGTCCATTGGCTGCTTTGAACATAGTGAGCTGCGTAGCTACCGCGGCCGCCGCGGGAAGCCGCCATGTGCCCGCGCGCGCGCTCGTGATCACACTGAAAGTGAGCCGCACGTTCGAAGAAAGAAAAGCAAAGAAGCGCTCAATATCATGACGCGCGCGTGACGTAACTTTTTTACTCCGTGCCATACCTCTCTGCTTAGCTTCCAGCGCGCTCGTCGGGACGAGAGAAGAAAGAAAGCAATTACAGCGTGCGACAAATCTCTAACTCCGCTCGTGCTTTACGGATTCTAAAAATTCTTGCGGCGGTCGATTCGTGAGGTAATAAACTCCTTTAATGAAGCCATTCGATGGTTACTTGGAAAGGTGATGAAGGGCCCTTTAACAACGCGACAGGTTAGCCGCTAAGCTTCTACGGCTTCCATATTGCCAGAAATCGTTTGTAGACCACAGACGAAGGGCGTAGTCAAATATTTTTTCTGGGAGGTCTACTCCCCTTTATTCTTGTGCGTGTTTGCAAGTGTGTGCGTATACATACACCATTCGCCACCCTACCGAAATCCGAACCAGGGGATTTGATTATTTATAAATAAAATGAAAACTTCAGAAGGGGTTGAACCCTCCAAACCACTTTCTGGCTACGTCATTGCCGTAGACACAACGTCAGACATTCAGACGAGTCCGCACCAACCTTTCTGGCCACACTCATCGTCCACGTACCTGAAGTTCGGCAGCTTGGTGAATCGGAGAAAGAAGCCGGAGTCGAACCTGGTCTTGAGCCACGTGGGCGATCCGGCGCACTCGATGCGTCCCTCGCGCATGATGACCAGCCTGTCGGCGAGAACCTCGGCCTCCTCGATGCTCTTGGTGGTGACGAGGACGCTGCTGCGCCGACTCAGGCGAGCAAGCACTTCCCACACCTGATGTCGACCCTTGGGGTCCAACAGTCTGGTCGGATCGGGAAAGATCACCAGGGGCGTCTGCAATGGGTGACAACGACGAGATTTCGAAGTTATTACGGCGAAAGCCTTAGATGACTCATCAAACACGAAAACTGACCGTCGTCGGCGGTATCGGCGTCAAAACGAAGTGATACAAAAATCATCATCATGCGACGTAATTATGACGTCACAGGTAGCCAGATTAATTTGTGACGTCATATAGCTTGACGCCACACGACACGTCATCGCAAGACATAGTTGCTTGGTCAATCGTGGGTGATCTCGGAAGCAGTGCTGCAGAGTGAGTGAGTGAGTGAGTGAGTGAGTGAGTGAGTGAGTGAGTGAGTGAGTGAGTGAGTGAGTGAGTGAGTGAGTGAGTGAGTGAGTGAGTGAGTGAGTGAGTGAAAACTACATAAAAACCAAAGTATTTCGATTGGCGGATTTGTGGTTAGGCGGCCACGAGACCCTGTGCCCGGACGGCATCTTCTGCTCTTTGGTTAAAACGTGGAATCTTCTTTGATATCCCATGGCCACGGAAAAGAGCAAACCCGGGCAGAGGAAAAACTTCAGTAAAATCGCCCACCGATATCACGGCATGGACGAGGAACTCCTGACAGAGCTCCGAACCTTGTACACAGGCATTAGTGCTAGCATACTCCAGAAGCCCTACACTGGTCCGGAAAACCTTACCGCGGATGCCCCCACTATAGAGGCTGAAGTATGAGCCGTATTGGTTAAACTCCGAACTAAATCTGCACCAGGCCCCGATGGCATAACCAAGAAAACGCTCATAAGGTTACGGGTCAAATCTATCACGGCTTTAACAGAGTATTTCAACCGCTGTTGGGAGACAGGCTCTATCCCATCGCAGTGGAAACATGCACAAATAATATAGCAGTGCAGCAAAAGCACGTGTGCCGTCTTAGGCGAGTGCATAAGGGGCCGCCGTGTGACGTAATTTTTTCAACCGCATCAAATAATTGCAAATCAGGACACTGCCGAAGCATCGGCAAGTAGTTCTTCATACATCTCTAGATTTCACTTCCAAATTTCCCTCCCGAAAACTATTACGATATCCTCGTTCCAGTGGCTATACATTATTCATGAAAAAGAAAAATAAGAATAAAAGGGTTCCACGCAAGCGACACATTTGACCATAATTTGGCATGATTGGGAATTCACAACATAGGCATCAAAAACACACAAGGTTCACGCGATGCTTGTTTAAATTCTCTATTTTTCTAAAGATTGGCTTTTTCCTAAAAAGAGACACCTTGGGGATATTTCTCATTTTTATGTTTAATTGGCGTTATTTCCGGTATACCTTTGTGTTACGAGGTTCCCCAGTTCTGTTTTTAGCTTTTTTTATCGGCCATACTAAAGCTATGGAGTATGTCTGAGAGAAGTTCTTCGAAGGGCGCTGTCGCAGGCACCATAGTCCGTGCACCGTCGTGACTCCAGCTCCGGTCGCAGGTGTTTCAGTTTCTCGATTCCGGCTGTTATCGTTGCGCAGTCTGTTACGCTAACTGTAATCACGCTGTAATAGAATGCCTACCATCCTCAAATGTATGGAGCCGAAGAACCACATCAACGAGATTTGACTCTACTTAATTACTGTTAAGTTTCAAGTTAAAGAACTCAACATCAATCCCGTATATAATGAAGCACTGCGGTGCTTCCTAATATATTGCAGGCGTTGCTTCGGGCCGTGGCAGGAAAGCAATTGAGTCTCATTATAAAAACCTGAAGCGTTACCTGTTCAACGGCACAAGCCGTGATGGCGACGCAGACGACCCGCCGCAGTCGTGGCGACATCGCGGACACCAGGGTGTCCTTGTACTGCTCGATGTTGAGCTGCCGCATTAGCATGGCGACGTAAGCCTCGCCAGTGTTCCCCGGCACCTGGCGGAGCTGCGCATGCGCAAGAGCACCCGCGACGGCCACGATTCTTTGGAGGGTATCCTTCAAGCGCGTCGTTTAGGGCAGCTGACCGCAATTTCACAGTTTTCGTACGCTATGGCTCAAGTCTTGTCATCATAATCGAAACCGCGTGTAGCGCGAAGGACTTTCATCATTGTATAATGGCGTCTTAAAATAGGTGTCGAACTTACGTGAGTACTCGATCTATCCCCGTGAAGGCATATAGTATAAGTATGAAATTTATGCATAATTTTGTTCTGTTTTCGAGTATGCTCAAGCTATTCGAAAAAGTTCCCTGTTGAGTATTCAGTCGAAAACACGAACAAGTGGGCCAGCTATTGGATATTCATCTCGACAACTTTTTTGAATAGGTTACACACACTCCTATTTTGGCAATGTCAAGCGTGCTGCCGACTCAGCGGAGTGTGAATCAGTACCATCCAAAGTGGAAGGCAAGATTGAATAAAGGTCGCTTGTGCAAGAGATGGCTAGATTATGTTCTTCAAAACACAGGGAACCGTCCTGGCGAGCTTCAATATTGACATGTATATCTCATTGATGGTCATACACTCACGGTATCACTATACAGGAGTCAGCATACTCTACGCTATAACGTTTCGTTGGCCACGTGACGTCACTCACGAACAGAAAGAAGAGCAGGTGCTCCTCGACGGTCATGTCGTCGAACAGCTCTCGCTCTTCGGGACAGACGCTTAAATACTCCCACGACCGGCCCGAATAACCGGAAGCGTCGAAGTTGCACACGTAAGCTTCGCCGCTTGTGGGAAGCTGCCTCCCTGTAAAATGACATAAATATACATAGTAACACCAATCAAAACATGCTTCTAGAGTGACGGGAAAGTCCCTACACTAGTCGATATAGCAATGTACAAATATTTACACCCTTAGGGGTGTTTGACCCATGAATATCATGCACCCTTAGCTTCGCAGCTATGAAAATTACCACCCGTCAGTGAGGTTAACTGCGCGTACGATTACAAAGACATCGTTGGAAAACCTTGTAGCCATTCGAACCACTTTGCGTGCGCTGAAAGAGCAGATATAAAAAAAAATTAGCAGAAATTATATATTGCGCTTTTAGTCTTTTTCAATTATCATTTTTTTTACTTGCATCAAATAGCAGGCAAAGAAGAAAAATTGTATTTGCTCATACTTACGATTCTATCTTGCCCCTTAAAATGGCATGGGGTCGGTCATTAGAAAACCAAACGCCCTTTATACACTCATAGAGATGTTGAAGTTTTTAGTACGTACAGAACTCGACTTAGTTTGCCAGCCATTGGAACCTCTTACTCATAGTTCATGAAGTCAGTTCATAAATCACTTCTTTTCCCTTTCTGGGATGGAAATATTCAGCCACATAAAAATTACGCCACCTCCCGCTAAAGGGGACCATGAGGTGATGCGAAGCCGGAGCACTTGCACGATCGCGTTCCGTTGGCGTTCGTTGGGCATGCTACCGACCTCGCGTCGTGGAACGCGAAGAGGGACGCTACGCGCGTCGAATCTTCCATCTAGCCTGGCCGTTAATTCTCACAGGGCGAGCGGGGAACGCGGTCGACAGGCGGGCGAGAGGGGGGCAGCGTAGAAGAGGAGAGAGAAGGGGAGGGGACGCGCATGCGCTCGAGCTCATCGCGGCGTTGCACAGGAGAGAATTTCGGCATGTCTAGCCCGCGTTTCAGAGGAAGAGTGGAAAGGGGGAGGGGAGAGGGTATGGGAAGGGGAGGGAGAAGGAAAGTGGAGAGGGAAAGGGGGAGAGGGTGAGTGGAGAGGGGGCGTGTGGAGAGGGTATGCGCATGCGCAGTAAGGGTGGTCACGCCGCACACCACCACCACCGGATTGAGCTCCGCCTTAAGATACTTCGCATCTAAAAGGTGCTGCCCAGAGATGGTTGACGGGGTGACTGCCCCCTGGTTTGCCTATATACGCCAGTTTATTAAGGTTAGTTACAAATCGTTTTAGGTAGATATTCAAACAAATATGCGTATGCCCAACGTTGTTACATGAAAAGAAAATGTCGAGAAACGCTAGTACGATTAACAAGAAATATTGAGCTATCAAAGTTAAATTGCAAACACTAGATATATATATAAGTGCAACGGGAAATAAGAAAAAAAAACATCAAAAAGCGGCAACCCATTTGGAAACACAGTCATTCAATTAACGGAACTGGTACAAACATGTGGAGACCTATAAGATGTCTATTGGTTGTCAAGAAATAAGTCGCGTAGAGATCTTTATTTACAAAAGTGAGAGCTAGATTATACGATACCGTTTCGTTGTTCGTCGTGTGAATTCCTGCGTAGTATACGCGTAAACTGAATGACGCAGCTCTTTTCCGTAACTCGTGCGGCAGCGATCACCATTACATCATCAACGGTGATGTGCGTCTGAAATCATCGCCGCGCATCAAGAGCGATCGACTGAACGCGAGATCGTAAAATTGTGATGTCTGTCGATCTGTGAAATAATATTCCTCGGCTGTAAGAATTGAATTCTAATTTCCTAACTTCATCTTTTGCAAGTCACGCATTTGGCTCTAACAAAGTAACTGTGATGGGTGCACATAACTTTAAAAAAAGATTAGTTACTACAGAAAACTAGGGCGCGGTGGTCATTGGCTGATGGTCAACGCATAATTTATCCAATTTTCGTGGTTGTGACTTGAAATGCAAACGTTGTTATGACGGCATTTAAATGCCACACTTCTAAATTTTGAAGCTTCGGATTTTCCAAACCGAGTAAGGAAATTAGGTAATGCGCACATTCGAGATAAACGTGAACTGTTGCATATTTCGTTTGGTATGATCGTTTTGCAAGGTATATGCGGTGTTCGAAGCCAGGTACACGAAGTCTAAGCCAATTCGTGCACTTCCCATATCAGGGTATGTCCGAAACATGATTTTATGGCCCGTTTCCAGCTCCCGTTTTTTTTTTTTCTCGGGACATGCAGTCGGCAAGTATATAGCTTTCGAAATCCGTCTCTATAGTAAACCGTCGCTGCTCCCATAAACACCAGCGTCAGGGTCTACCCTATAGCCGAGAGTCTGTGGCTGTGTCATTCGCCCTGCGAGACTTCGTAAGCCGTGAAATTGCAGAGCTGAAAATGTGGTTTCGTTTTCATGTCATGTTGACTTAATATCCCAGTCTCATGACCGTACACGCTAAAACATTCTTTCGATAATAATCACGATCTTGTGTGTACAACAAACTGGACAGCACAGTGCGTGCATTGTTTCCTGCGGAAATGTGATGATTGATCAGTGTGATAACCCACCAGTGATAATATCCAGGAGAGTCACGTGCCCACAGTCTTGTGGTCCGAGTATCACAGTGATCTGCTTGTTGAAGATTGTCAGGATGATATTCTTGATGTCGCCGCTCTCCTTGTTGGTCTGTGCAGAAAACGTACTGCGACCTCACAAGCTGGCATGAACAGCAGACTTGTACACACGCCTGAAGTGTATCGCGACTGTGATTGTCAGGGTGATGATAAATCGGTAATTACCTGTTAATTACATTATCTTTCGAGCTGTGGTGGTGGTCGACTAAAGCCTCTGGGCGAGTGAAGTGTTACCGCATGATAAACGAACATACAAAAACCAGGGGCGTAGTAAGAAATTTTTCTCGGGTGGTGGGGGGCGTTCAACCATATTTTACATATGTTCGTGCGTGCGTGTATATATACGCAAGCAAAATTGAAAATATTCGGGGCGGGGGTTGAATCCCCCCCCCCCTGCCTACACCCCTGACAAAAACATAATTCTCGTTTTAAGACCACGACATCGAAGTACTTTTGTGATCAACCGCTCACAAAGGTAACCGTAGCTTTGGTCTAGTTTGAAATGCACTCAAGTCTAGTCTCTCTGCACAAAAGGCAACGCTGAATGCCGCTTCTATCTCTATTCTAATGTCTGTTGCTGCAATGGCTACTGTTTTAACATACGTGATTAAGTCATTCGCATGAACATGCAGATCCTTCAGTACACTGAAATTGAAATTTTATTCCGGATCAAAAAAAATAAAGTTGCCAGGATGACAGGTAAGGGCTGTGACAACAGCTTGAGGGACCGTGACCACCTAGGACACAGAGTATGCATAGAAGCGTGCTGCTGTGTGCCGCCTAGCAGCAGAAAAATGAGAGCTACAAAACGTCGCTACGAAGAAAAGGGATACAGCAGTCATAAAGAGGTGAAAGATAGTTGCCATATCACATCACAACAAAAATACTAAAGGCAGTTCTCTTGGTGATATACTAGATATGTTAAACGCTATCTTCGTTTATCATGCGGTTCAGAAGTGAAGGCAATTGAAATATTAACATGTGGATTCCTTAATTGGTTCTGCATTTGGATGCAGGATGGCGTACGTAATAAGCAAGGAAGCTTTCCTCTAGCCTTGCTAGGTTTGTGATGGTTCATTAAACTGAGTTTAAGTAGAAGACAAAGTTTGCAATTCGTCGAACCTGAATGATATGGATGCCAACAAGTGAAAACTTGGTATTGCCATAACTACTGACCTATACCACCCAGAATAAATAGGAATTTGCTAGTATTGTTAACACAGTCAATATCTTTAATCGAATCAAGTATTTAATAAATAATATCACATCCTTCATATGTATGTAGGGAGGGTTGGGGCTTACTTTCCTTGATGCACGAGTACGTTGCACGCAACTGGACGTTCACTCACTGAGGAGTTCGCCAATGAGAAGACAGCGTCCAACTATACCAGGATAGTTGAACGCTGTTAGATAATATTCAAGAGAATAGATGGTATTCGAGAGTATTCAAGATAAGCACGATAGTATTCAAGAGAATGTCACATTAGATACACGTAGAATGGCACGTACGTTGAAGGTGGAAAGTAAACTTCATTCTATACTATATTGTGGGGTCGATGATAGTTCATTCCTTTCGTGACCTCTCCTCTATCTTGCTGGCTCCCGCAGAACTGATAAGTCAATCAGTGCCAGCTGGCCTATAAATGATTAATTCACCATCGCTGTACAATCTATTAGCCTTTTGGCTATCTTAGATGGCAGCACAAATGCCCCCTGTAAGCCCGTTGGTCCCGTAGTTCAAATCCCTGGCCAGCCAGGACAAAGTTTTCTTCAACTGCGTTATCTATCCGAGAAAGCACAATAGGTTTCCCATGCAGCTTAACGCGATGCGTACACTCCTAATCAGATCCCGGTCAAAGTGCTAGGAGAGGAAGAGAAAGTCTATTGTTCTAGGCTTTATCTTCAAAAGAAAGGGAACTGCCCGAGGGGCTCGTTTTCTGTATTATACGCAGCTAATGAAACCGACGCATAATTAAGTCAAGGAAAATAGGGGAGATCATTCGTGGTTTCTTAACTGTAGTGTAACGATTCTCACTTCAATTGAAACAAATTAAAGCGGACGAAAAATCACCCTTTCCGTCGGTGAGTAGAGCATCGGACGAGTAAAATCTAAGGCTGTGGGTTCGGATCCCACTGACGGAAAGGGCGATTTTTCGTCCGCTTTAATGCCTTTCACTTTGGGTGAGTGTCATTTCACTACAGTTAACCCTCACAAAAATAGATTTAGACAGTCTATAGACAGTCTAAACCCATTTTTAGACATTATTTAAACTGTCTACACACGCACGGGAAGAAACCACAAATAATGTCCCCTATGTTTTCCTTGGCTTAATTGCCGGTCGGTTCCGTTAGTTAGGCTTTAACTAGCACTGTACGTGGGAATTGATTAAAACTATCGAATGCGTGACAATAGTTTCCCTCTACCGAAATACAACTATCGAGAAAGGCTCAAGTTAGTGAAATCGTTTATTCGTATCATGATTTGACCCAACTCACGGCGCTCAAGTTGATCAAGTGGACGATTGCGTCGGCGTTCTTGGGGTCTGCTTCGAAGTAGTTTTTGTCCTGTGCGTAATTCACGTTTCGAATGTTCCACTTCCTGTAAGGAGACCAGTAGTCGGCCTGCCCGCAAGGAAGAAAACATCAGCCCCAATTACACAGCGATTTATAATACTTCGTGAAACGTCCGTAAACGAGGCGTGGGTCAAGATAATGAGAGTGAACAAATATTGCAAAGAATAAACGAATCGTTTGACCAACAATCGAAACACAACGGTGCACTGGCAAGATTTGACATGACAAATTAATGCGTCAGTATCAGTGCTAGTGATTGTGCAGATACGTGTAAAAATAAGATCGCACAAAAATATAAAGATGTACAGAAGAGGTAAAATTATGTTTCCGACAGCACGCAGAAAATTGTGCGCAAACAATTTGTTGTGCATATCGCTTAGGTTATTTGCCTAGAGAACAGAGCAGCCCGTCATCAGAGCTAACTTTTTAGCAGGGTACGTTAAATAGCATATATAATTTATGCTGTTCGATATCACACTGGTCACGTATAGGTTCCGAAATGAAGGTTACACCTTACCTTAGAACAGCGACCATGCGGCGGCTTCGTATGATCACAGACTAAAGAATCCACAATAGTGCAAGACGCGATGCTATACAGAGCGATAGGGCGAACAATTTCTCAATTCGTAATGTGTTGGAACGTTTTTATTATTGACGTATTAAATGGCTATGCAATATGCTCATAATCTTACTCGAACATATGGTAACACTGGACTCTATAAAGCGGGCAAGTTCTTCTGATAAACGACCTCATCTACAGGCAGCTTGCTTTCCCGAATATTGGTGTTTATGTCCTTGCTTTATTCCGTAGATTGGTGTTTATGTCTTGGTTACTTGCGAAAGAAGATGCTAAGATCACTATGAGAGCCAATAAACAGCATCGATATAATGGAGGCAATGAAATGTCGAAGAAAAGAAACTAACAGCGAGATTATCTTTTTCCGAGTCGGCCACGTTTTACTCGGGAGCGTTGGTCAAGCATTATCTTGGTCACCGAGCGTAGAAAAGTTAGAGCTCTTTCTAACGTCCTGGGACATAGAAGAGTACTTCAAAACGCCGTGGAGTTGGGTGGGCTGGTTGATGATCGTCACAGCGGATCAGTTCGAGCGCTGACAAAAGCTACGAATAAGACGGTCAAGCGCTTCTTCGTGGCCGTTCAGTCAAACGTTCCAATGTCAAATCGTACAGGCTTTAATTAAAACGCTACGTCCCAAATTACTGGCCATGATCAAGCTGAATGGTCATGATCAAGCATCGCTGCTCTTGCACTATCGAAGTTTCGTCGTTCTGAGCGCATGAGCGGGGTAAGGCCACGAGACAAGTCCTACTAGTATACTTCCCAAGGAGCTAGATTTGCTTCGCGCTGACCGCCAAGAAACAAACAAAAACGGTCAAGAAGCATAAAGGTCCGGAAACCCAGCACAATATACGCACGGAGAATATAAAGTAGAGTGGCTTGGGGACGCCGTATCCCCAGGGCACCACGTTGTCCAGGTACCAGATGAGGCCCACGAGGACAAGTGCCGCGGACAGGCTGAGCAGGCTGAGCTCGCCCACGCTCACGTTATCCAGCGTGGTGCTGCTGTCGAAGATATTCTTCCACGTCAGCCGAACCTCTGCACGTGCGACGAGAGTCGATGACGCGCGGTTCGCGACACAGTCGACAGACATGTGTACAGCCATTGTACCAGGGTAGACACGAAGTCGTGTCGTACAAGAGAATGAGTGTTGACTGGGTATAGTATCGACTGCCGTTTTGCATGCGTGAAAGTCACCGGTGCTGTGAGAAGGTTAAGCATCGTCTTTACTGTGGTCCTCCCCAGAACTTTCGAGCCGTGCCATCGGACGCTAACTGAAGACATTTAACTTGTATCACAGAGCGCTACAATAGCGCTACTAGAGCGATGTAAGGTAGGAACTACAAGTCTTACGGCGTGCATTGAAATAATAGTTGCAATAATCACGCCGTCGATACAATGTGTCCCAACTAACTTTAGCCAAGTTTAATAAGAAAACGGAACTGGCAAAACATACGGTTAAGGTACCTATGGAGTGCTCGGCCATCTGTCCTGTTCCGCCCAGTAGTTCAATTTTTGTGCGCAGATTACGTACTTGGCTGATCTAGATAAAGCCACCTCCGCACCTGTGCAATCCAACTAAACAGCGGAGTTGGCAAGCGAGCGCCACCACCTGGCGAGCGCAGATTGAGTTTTCTCGGTCACCATTGTTTCTTTCACGCTTCTTTCTTTGTCTCTTTCTACATCATCTTTCCGGCTTCTTTCATCTTCCGTTCTTTATCTCTTTCTATATTGACCTTTCTCCTCCTTTCTCTCTTCCTAACTCAAATCACTCCTCCTAGCCCTCACATATTTTTCCAGCCCTTTGCTATGCTTTATTGTGCATGGCTATGCTATGATTTACCCTTTCACCTCCTCCTTTCCCTCAACATAACATCGGTCCTCCACACCCTCCCTTCCCTTTCCCATCCTGTTGCTAAAGTTTACTACACAAGGCTATACCATGCTTTACCCTCTCCCCTATTCCTTTTCTTCCTCCTCGCCCTAACATCACTCCTACTCAACCTAAGTTCCCTTTGCCATAGAGTTTCATATAGATACACTAGAGGGAACTCTGGCGCTAGTGTATGTGGGAGCTGCAACGCATGGCGCTTCAGCGAGCATGGCAATGATGGGTAGTACACGGATTTGTCTAAACTACGTTCTTTCGGCTCCGTTTGGCTTCGCGTCGCCTGCATCCGCTATGTCGCAAAACGGAAGTTCAGCAAAAGTCACCAGTTCCACTTCCCCACTTTTAACTTTTTAGGCTCACCAATTCAAATCTGGTCACGAAGTTCACAACGGTCCATTCTTTTACCCGAAACGAACGCCAAAGCACAGCAATAAACAAAGCCACAAGTGCGTTCGAAGCCCGCAAGCACGAAGACTAGGCGAATCCATGTACTACCCATCATTCCCATGGTGGCTGAACGATCGCAGCGCCAGAGTCCCCTCTAGTTAATTTTAGGATTTTGCTACCTCCTTGCTATACTCTAGTATAGGAGCTGCTTGGCACATGCCCGCTTTCAGTGGCGCACACCAGCCGAGTTATTGCGTTGCACGGCAGACAAACGCCAAGCTTGAACAACTCCTGCGTCAATAAAATAAAAAAAGCTTGGCTAACATTTGCTGCGATACCCCATATATACTACACTCATAATACAGCTTTGACTTGTCTTGCCCTATTTTCGTAGCATTGCCTGCAGTGCTCTAGTGACAAGAGAACCCAAGTAATTGAAATGTGTTTTTTGTATATCATCCGCTCCTCCACTGCTTGAGTAAACAAAGCATTGACACTTGCAAAAAAAAAAAACTATAACTGAATAATTGAAATGTACTGCTGAACGCATAAGTATTGATCATTGCTCGGATGGACCCCTGCAGGCGCTCACCGTATTTCTCGAAGCGCTCGATGACCCGCAGGCACCAGTGCAGGTACATGACGGGGCTGAGCGCCGAGATCAGCTTGGTGGATCGGGAGATCAGGTAGTAGCCGAGCCCCAAAGGGTTCTGGAGCAGCGCGTACGGCAACAGGCCCAACGCGAACCAGTAGACGACGGCCGCCGCAAACGCCACCCCGGCTGGAACAACGCGCACAGGGGGGTCGTTTCTTGAGACGGCGCGACATCCTTATCGCATTACACTTTCATTATTTGATGGGGCAATGTAGGAACCTTATTTTGTCCACTTGTGCAGTTCCGACTTAGTAAACCGAAAGCAGCCGATCTTTCTGCTGTAAACACCCTAATTAAAACGGCGTGGACATTAACGAAAACACCGACACAGGTGCTGACTCCCAACAGAGGCTTAGTGCGCGAAAGGGCCAGGGACAGGGGCGTAGCCAGAAACTTTTTTCGGGAGGGGATGGGGAAGGGTTCTGCCACCCTTTGTGTATGTTCGTGCGCCTGTTTGTATCTGTGCGTGTACAGATGTCCACATGCAAAATCGATAAATTTCGAGAAGAAAAGTGACCGCCCCCCCCCCCCCTCCCTGGCTACGCCAGTGGCCAGAGATGACAGAGCATCTCTGGCTGTACATTTCGCATTCGCGCAACAAGCCTTTGTTCGCAGTACGCACCAGTGTCACGCACATCGTTCGTCCCGTCATCATCTTGTTCTGTGTCCTGTTCGTGCGCTACGAATTCTCCTTAATCGTGTGCGCCTTAAACTATGTCCCGTTCTTTCACTGTTTACAATAGAACTTATCTGTACCGCCAAGCCCGGCTAATCACTTTGAAGTTCGAGCAAATCCGTCGCGCTGTATACTTGCGTGACCGGCGTCGCGTAAAGCTTCCAGTAACTAATTGTTTTGCAGAACAAACCAGGACGGTTTCCTTTAAATTCGTTCCCTGCCCATTGTCAAGCTCAGCTGCCAGTTGTTAACAAGCGCACATCTGTACAGCTTACGTCCCCAGAGGAACACGGTGAGCAGCATGGCGTGCAGTATGGTGAGCACGCCGAATAACAGCAGCACGGACATGACGACCACCGGGTTGGCGAACTCGATGAACGCCGTGCCGTTGCTGTTGAGGATGACGAACAGCGGCACGTACATGAGCAGCACGGCGCAGAGGACCACGAAGCCGGACTCGAAGAAGTGGCCCACCCAGTAGGCCACGTCGCTCAGACCCGCGCGACGGAGCATCTCCTGTGTAGTACGCGCATGAATGAACTCACGCAGAGCCTTCTGAGGGCGACATATTCTAATCCATAGTGGCAACGTCAGAAACAGAGCAATACACAATGTATGAAGGCTAAAGCCTTGTAGATCACGAGTAAAAAGATCCGGCGTCGAGCGTTGTCGGAACGAACACGACTGGTACGGTCACGTGCCAAAGGGGTTGCTTGATACAACGTTACGCTATGGCGTCATCAAATGGCTCCATATTTATGATGACGTCATGCTATGGTGACGTCATGCGAGGACGTCATCAAATGGGTCCCATTAAATGGCGCCATGTTTACGATGACATGCTATGACGACGTCACGTGATGGCGTCATCAGTGCGATCAACTGTGAACATCAGTGTAATTTAACGAGTGTCTCGTGATAGCGTTCGCTTTCGCCTGTTCTCTCATTAGCGTTAGCTAACTGAAGGGACTTGAACGCAAGGAGACTGCCGGAGAATTACTTCACTTCAGAGTGTCGCAGGTGACTTTCTTCAGCTTTAAAGACATGCAGATTATTGTCGTTGACTAAGGAACAAGTGCGCACCTCCCTTTCAGTGGTTCCCGTCAAGCATCATGACGACCAGGCATCAGAGATGAACCTATGCGTTCCGCTTTAAAACCCTGGTGCACCACCAGGCGTTTCCTCCTTCCACATGTTATAATCGTGATTTTTTTTTTTTTTTCAAGCATTAAGACAAGATTCGGTTGCACGACTTGTGTGACATTTCTAAAGGACTTTAGTGTAACTTCACGGATGGTGGAGCGGCAGTCTTCGAGTGTATGTTCGTGAACTTTCTGCCACGTTCTGCGTCCATTACCTCACTTGAATGTGTCTTCAATATCGCTTGAACTACTCGTGAGTTTGGCAGTGGCTCCTGCAGCCTCGTCACCAACTGCTTGTTGTATCATTCGGCAAATCTTCGCCGTGGTGTTTCCCAGTAAGAGACAAAATCTCTTTTCTGTCTTTTATATGGCGTCGCGAAACGCTATCAACATAAAATTACGATTGCAGGCGTTGCGAATAATTCAAGTTTTTTCGACACGTGAAGGTAGCTTATTGAGAAAGTCGTACTACAAGTTTTGCGTAACGGTAGCTTTATTACAGAAAATATTGGGACAAAATATAATACGAATATGGCATCATGAATTTATGAAGAAATTCTTTACAGATGCAAGGGTGTCTACAATGTAAAAACCTACGCACATAATTTTTTTTCGACACGTCAAGGTGGCTTATTGAGAAATTCGTACCACCAATTTTGCGTAACGGGAGCTTTATTACAGCAAATATTGAGACAAAAGATAATACGGAGATGGCATCACAGAATTATGAAAATTGTACATGCCCATACAGATGCATGGACGTCTGCAATGTAAAACCCTACGCGTATAATGCCGGTAAACAGCAAAGGCCGGAATGGGTGGTTGTCTTTTTTTCTTTTGCAACACGCGCTGGTGTTACTATAAATACACAAATATGGCGATAATATTTAAGTGCATAATTCGTAACTCTGTGTGACCGACGATTAGGGAAGTTATTTGAACCCCATAAAATGTCAGTAAAACACCCTATAGTCGATTTTGATGAGTGCATTATCCATTCTCGTTAGTGAACTTGGTGCATGAGTTGCAGCACATTTCATGCCAGTCATGTATGTAAAAAAATAATCAACATTTTAAGTATGCAGATTTTTCAACAATTATCGGAATTTTTATGACGCATTCATAACTTTCTAACCGCATGACCGACGATTACAAGCAATGTGTGTACATAGTTTAATGACAGTAGTTCCATACATTTACAGTTTTTTTAAATATAATTGCATGCGGTGTACAACAGGTTTGCATCAGAAACTACACGAGCAGCGATTAGAAACCACAAACGTGTTTACATCGTAACAAGGTGCGTAGAACGATTATTTAAGCATTTTATGAACAATACGACGTAAGAACGTGTACTAACATGACATGTGTACGGTTATAACACAAATATTGCGGTGTCCGCGATATGTTACACACGTACCACGACTTCTTCGTTTCGCGTATCGCGAGTAGAGGTTACAAACGGGACACCGCGTACATAGAATAATGATTACGGCGCCATCAATGACAAAACTTTCACATATCACTTGATTTTATGTATCGCGAGTAATGAATGGAAGCATTTGACCGCATCGACGTCGAGCACACAGCGAATGCGGTGGCGTCAACAAAAGTTTTACATGTAGCACGAATTCAGGTACATAAGATAACAACCATAACACCGGGTCAACGTAAATTACATCACGAATATGGCGGTGTCCACAACACCGCTTTCACTCGTCGCGCGATTTCACGTAATCCGTTTGAAAACTACAAGCATTCAATACCGCGTTAACATAGACAACATTACGAATACGGCGGCGTCGTCGACGTAACATTCACCGATATATCACGCCATAGCAACATATCATCGTTCGACCACGGGCAGGCGCGCCAGGGAAAGGGCGCACCTTGGCGCCGACGCGCTTCTCCTTCACGAGCTTGACGACGAGCACGCAGAAGGGCACGAAGAAGGCGATAACGAATCGCAGCGAGACGCGGCTCAGCGTACGATCCTCGGAGCCGTAGAAGAGGCGCGGGTACGGGAAACGCATGAGCTCCACCTGCGCAAGCACAACGACGAGATGTGTTACACGCTAGTGAGACAGCGATGAAAAAAAAAAAAATTTGGGCCAGCTTGCCGTAGTTGTGCTAAGCTGAACTAACAGCGGAGCTTGGGGCCTACGTATAGATTATTAGCAACAAAACAATTGGCAGGGTCCTATTTAGCGTGATCCTAATTAGCACGGCCTTATTAGAAATGTTCTCTTTCTCCTACATATATATATATATATATATATATATATATATATATATATATATATGCATGCGACTATGCAGCGAGCGGGCCTTCTGAAGCAAACGAAAAAGGACAGGACAAACGGAGAGGACAAAATGTGCACACACACATATACACACATTGCACATCTATCGTGTCAACCTCAATGGTTGTGCTGACCACAAGCCGCCTTATCCGCCAAATTCCTAGGCGATACAGAAAAATGCACTACAACTATCTTCATTTCTCGCATGTACGTCGCCAAGAGCAAACTGTATTTAGAGTCAATCCTAAGATGAAGAGGACGAAGACAGCGCGTACCGGACGAGTTACTGCGTTGCACGCGCTAGGCGCAACTTAAGTTTCCTGCATGGTCGCGCGAACCGGCGGAACGAAAAGCTTCAACAGCTCCCCTCAGTTGAAGTCTTCGAACAGGTATCCAATGTCTTTGAAGCGAATGTTTCGACTGGAAGACTTGTATTCGTCAAGGCGGCAACGGATGCGGCCCTGACGAGGCTTACACGAATTTCCCGGAGTAATTCGCGAATTTACCTTACCCCCAGTAGGTTAATTTAGCGTCCTTTTCTTGCTCGCTCACGCGCCTACATGATTTTACCTAAGCAAGGCATAGATGAATAAGCTGAAGAATTGCCGATATCCATCGCAAGTGCTCGTTCATGTGACATGCCTGGACCTCGGCGTTTACCCGCTCGCCGTTTGCGATATCAAGCCAAGCACATGTAATGACTTTAATTGCATTTCTGTACTAATAAAAAGCTTTACAATAAAACCTCATTCCATAAAACTATGTTCTCCCGATTCTTTTCGCTGGTTGCTTCTTCCCGTCAATTTCTCACAGAAAGCCGTGCACTCACGCTGTAGTTTGCAACCAACCAGACGGCGAGACGGACGCAACAAAATTAACGGAATCGTTAAAAAAAAAAAAAGGAATCTCTAATAAATATTAGGGCTTCAAATCTAAGATAAGCGATACTCTGCCTTCACAACCCTGCAATTAACACCTGAATTCACTGCACTCTTTTGTTCTATATACTTGATTTATTGTAACCGCTCCCTTCTTCAATGCCATTTGGCCCTCAGGGCTTATAAATAAATAAATAAATAAATAAATAAATAAATAAATAAATAAATAAATAAATAAATAAATAAATAAATAAATAAATAAATAAATAAATAAATACGTGCATCAGGCATTGAGATAATAACGACTGACGAATAAAGAATAACGAGATGGAAAAGACTATTGCTTCTGTCGCAATGGTGCTCACCTTTACGTTGATTTGTTTCTGGAGGGATTCGGCTATCATGTGTATATACGCCGATTCGACGAAATACTGCAGCGGAAGAAGCAGCCCTGAAAAAAAAAAAAAAACGATATCCTCTGGTTAATAGACGCTTCTAATATATATACTGTCGAAGTCGGCTCCGACATGAAAATTTCGCTGATAAAGATTGCGGCAATTGATAGGAGGTGCACAAGGTGTCATCGGCATAGACAAAGATGCCACCGTCTAAACCAAAACGCCCAGGTCAATCATTCCCATGGTACGGTATACGCCGGCGAAGAGTGGACCATGCATGCGGATCTCAGCACCCCTTTTTGGGAGAAAGGGGGTTCGCCCCCCCCCCCCCCCTGCCCCCCTCGTGCGCGCGCCTAAATGCTTAAAATGTTTGCGTAATGCCGGCAGTATAAGTGGCTCAACTGATCTCGTCGTAGAGGTCGATGTCGGCCGGTCCGGGCACGAGCAGGCTGCGCTTGTAGTCGTCGCGCAGGTCGAACATGGCGTCGCGAATGCGCACGTGGTACGTCAGCCGGTCGGTCTCGGGACGCTCGAACCACACGGCCACGCGTCGCTGCTGCTCGTGGCCGGCGGTCTCCGACGACGCGTCGTCCGGGCCCTCGACGTACTGCGTCGCCTCGGCAGCGTCCTTGAAGGGCATCGGCGCTGCACACGTGCACGACAGATTACGATTTAAGAAAAAAAAAAAGTCAGTTCCGCCCACTGAAGCGCGGCGCGCCTGCCCTTCGCCTTGAGACAGTCATAGCAATAATATCTGGTGTTTAACGTCCTAAAACGACGATATGATTATGAGGGACGCCGTAGTGGAGGGCTCCGGAAATTTCGACCACCCGGGGTTCTTTTACGTGCACCTTAATCTAAGTACACGGGCCTCACTCCATCGAAATTCAACCGCCGCGGCCAGGATTCGACCCCTAGACCTTCAGGTCAGCAGTCGAGCGCCATAACCACTAGACCACTGTGGCGGGGCCGTGAGACAGTCGTGGCAGCTATAGTTTCCGCTCGAGCCGTAAATACATTTTCTCGGCCACTGATAATACTACCAAGTGTTATGTGTTAAAGTCCTTTCGTTACTGCCTATAACGTTACGTTTGGCTAGGCAGCGATGTCAGAATCCCTGACAAAAATTCACCGGGACGTTCAAGTTTCCGACTTGCGACACAAACGCATGCCTTTATAGGAACGTCAACGATATGAAAAGGTCGAGAAGTTCTTGATGCCACAGAAATGAGGAAGTGCTATTGGATGGGGCATTTATGTAAGTTCTCTTTGGGAGAGACAATGATTGCTGTGAGCAGAGCTGACTTTTTCGTAGGTTGTGACGGAGTGCAGCGTTTTGGGGAGAGGCAAAATGCATATTTCTGCCGCCCGTACGGGAGAACGGCTCAGCGTCATTGGGGAGCAGGGGAAGGGGGAGTCATTGGTTACCGTATAGCGTCCTGGTTAGGGGAACGTTCCATATTTGTTCGCTTCTGGTGTAGAAGCATTTTTCGTGAGGTTTAAGTTGAGCAAAAGTCTTCAGGAAATCGGTTGAGCATCGCGGTGACAATCTAAGGCAGTAGAGCAAGCGGTACTCACACAAAACATGCACACTTACAACGTTATACTGCCCAAATAAATTTGCAGTATGGGCAGTGTATGAAACACCAGCGATCAATCTAATTGCCTTCTTCTGGAGGCCGAGTGTGGCGTTTAAATTTGTTTGGACGTTGTGCCCCAAGCAAGAAGACAGTGGTAAATGTACGATTGAAATATAGCATGGTAAATTGTAAGCTTGTGTTTAGGCGCTCGCGGAATTCCGCAGAACTCATTCGCAAGTTCCACGGCCTCCGAGAGTGAGCGTCATGCAAGTTCTAATGTTGCGCCCACTCACTCCACTTGGAACCGAGCTCCTTGCAGACCCTGGCGACCAGGTCCGCGAAGAAGGCCTGGTTGGGCGCGAACGCGAACGTCCCTTCGTTCCAGGACTCGTTGGGACGGCCCCAGAACTCCATCGCGTCTGCGCTGTCGAAGAACTGGTCCTTGTTGGGCCGCGCGCGGTACGGCGCCACCGACTCCTCCCACACCGAGCTCATCATGAACAGCATGCACGTCAGCTCGAGCAGCGTGACCAGGTAGTGGCGTCGCACGCGCGACAGCCACACCTGACGCCACATCACCAGGCCCAGCTGGCTCCAGCATCCCGTGGTCTCCATGGCAACCTCCTCCTCCTTGCGTCAGGCGTCCTAGTATAATCACCGAGGCGGCCGGCAAGTCTGCCATTCATGCGCAAAAACGTGGCGACAGAGTGTGCGGGTCAAACTCCAACGTCACTTCGCAATCGTATTGTAATTCAGAAGATATGTCATATCTACTTATTCAGGTCTAATCGATATTTGTACTGCGTCCTTTCTTGGAATGTGTAAGATATTCAATCCTAAAACAGAGATATAGCTCTTTTCCTATATATATATATATATATATATATATATATTATATATATATATATATATATATATATATATATATATATATATATATATATATATATATGTGTGTGTGTGTGTGTGTGTGTGTGTGTGTGTGTGTGTGTGTGTGTGTGTGTTCTTCGGTACCCTGATGTATGTCAGTCCTTGGTTCATTGACTTGCTTTGTATTGAGGCGAAAGCCTTAGATGCCTCATAAAATGCGAAAATTGACCGTCGGCCTCCCGCGGCATCGGGGACAAGAGTGTTGCAAAAAAATCATGTTATGACGTCACCACGTCATCGTGACGTAACCTCGGATGTTGTCATCACATGACATCTAGCTTGGTCAAGGATGGGCCGATCCCGAACGAAGTGCAAAACCAGGTGAGCTCTTTTCGATCCCTGAGACAGTCAAAAACCACGTTCGATGCAGAAAACTCTCGGAGGGTGGCGAGGCAGGATCAATACATTGACGTTTTTGTTTACGCAGTTATTACTTCTGCTATTTTTTATTTCCTGCTGTGCTAGGATTTTCTAGGTATTTTTTTATCGAAGCTTCAACTATAGCTACAGGTCCGACAAGTGTGTTATCTGTATATACAACATGAAATAAAAATTTCATTCAAATTCGAACTCCACACCCTCCGACGATTGGTTGCACGGGACATCACTAAAGCAGCGTCTCATCGTGCTAGCACCCAAATATGGTGTCCAGGACGACGCCAGTACAAAATTGGAGTTCATCGCTTCGCGCTCGACAGTGGCTCTGCATGTCTTAGCGAGATGTCACTGTTACCGATATGTGTCGCGGCTCAAGACGCGTCACATTTTTTGTATACGCAGCTCCTCGACGTGACGGTATAGTCTAATGTGGCGGCCACGAAGTCTTCAGCGCAAATTATCCGACGGACAAACCACGAATGGGACGTCCAATCTGCGGAACCTGTACTCAACTATACACCATTTCTGGAATACTGTGACGTTCCTAACTGCTTACATCCTGTACACCTTACACACTTCGTTCTTCTCTTTACTATATTTCCTCAGTTTTATCTTTAGTCCATCCCCTCTTCCCTTTCGTGTATAATCATTGTGAAAACACACGGTAAGGGCGTAGATCCTGTCGCAACTGCCTAACCCTTGTTGAGTTAAATAAAGAACGCTAGTGCCATTTTCCAGACAGTGGACCAAGCGTAGTCTGAACGACAAGACGATTGAGACACCGAAAAGTTATTCCCTGTTTTCAAAGAATTGCATCAAAACCTGGCCTTTGTCGTCCATCCGTCGTCCGCTTGTTCTATACATCCATATATCTCACGTGGCGTGATCAGCTCGCTCACAAGCGCTCAATACAGGCCTAAAACAAGGCTAGCAATTCTCAAAACCAAGTTAAAATAAACGAAGAAGGTCTAAAATAATTGAAGTAACAGAAATAACCAGGAAGTAATGGCGGTAATTAACTTAAAGGACCCCCGACACCAAAATTGAAACCTCGAGATGCTTGTGTTTGACTTTCCTGTATACGGGGCCACTTCTGACCGATTATTAGTGGCGAACGTTGCCTTTAAGATATCTTAATTTGGTTTTAAAGTAAGCGTGAGTGTTCATCCGAGTTGGCTGCACCTCGCGACATCGCCACTGGCATGACGTAGACAGAGGCCGCGCGTGACGTTCCACGAGTAAAGCAAGTATTGTGGACGTGACAGAAGCTTTGCGGGGCGCACACAATACCACGACTGGCGAGGGTTATTGTTCCTCACCCCCATCGCTCTGTTGTCGGGCTGCTCTCGAAGTAGTTTTCGTGAGGGGACAGGAGCTTAACAGGTTTAAGCCATACCGAGGCACCCACATCGTTTCAGTCTCCACCGCGCGCGGGGCCACGATTTGAAAACTGCCCTTTCAACGTCACCGCAGCTTGCGTGCACGTGGTTAGGCGGGCGTTTTGAAGTGACGCTAAAATGGTCCCAATTAACTACGCTAGCATTAATTACGTTAGAGCATTTACGATTCAATTTAGGGATTACCAGACACAAAGCTACAAATTACATTTAAAAAGTCACAAACAAAAATTTTGCTGTGAGGGGTCCTTTAACATAGCTAAAAACGTTATGGAACAAGCGGCCGACTCCGACATAGCGCTAGAGAGGGCGGCACCGCCTCGCTAAGCAAGTGATTGCTACTCCATCCGGCTTTTCTACGGTGCTAAATCTGAAGGGGGAGACAATCTGTCGGAACTCGCTGCAGACGACACGTATATGAACTACCGTAACAAGCAGGAAGTCGATAAAGCGCAGCAAAAAGTAGCGCGCATGTCGCACACCGAGTTTGCGAAGCTCCCTAAAGATTCTACTCGTGCCGGGGAAACCCTACCCGCTTACCTCGAACATTCACGTCATCGACGGTTCGGTAAACGGACCAGTGGAAACTCTACGAACGGGAATCGCTGGGTGCGCGAGTGCTGCGCACTTCCTCATGTTTTCACGGTAGTGGAGCGCTGCATTTTTTTTAATAGTCTCTCTCTGACGTTGCAGCGCAGTTGCCTTGCGTATCTTGTCCCACAATTTCCAGCGGCTCTTGTTGAATGATTCTGGTAACGAGTGGTAGGCAGAAGTTCAGGAGAAGATGGAATTTCGACAAGTGGTATTGTCTCCTAGGAGGCTGCAACTACTTCGTACCCGAAGCATGCACATACACTCGCTAAAGTAGGCAGAATTGCTGCCTTAATTCAAGACGACATGCCCACTTGTCAAAACTTTGGCCCTTGCGGCACTCCCCTTCAAGTGTTTTTCATCTGGACAAGCATGGCAGGCAAACTTGAAACTCACTGCATCGAAGAACATGTTTAAGAGGCTATAGCCAATACGTAAGACCATGTTACCGTGTCTTCGGTCGTAGCACGTAGCGGGTGGTGGCCAGCACCGGCGGACAGCTAGCTGACCAGGGGTACGAGTGGGCGAGCCTCGTTGACCACTGTCCGTAGGCGAGCAGAAACCTCTCTCGCCTTGGCCTGCGGGCAACTGCAAGGGCGTGCCGAGGAACGCCGAGGAAGAGTGGAAGACCAAAATACACGGTGGTCCGCCTTCCACGTTGCGCCTTCGACGAAATGCTTCACGCGCCTTCTCGAGAATGCCGTGGCGTCACGAGAATGGCACGCTTCTTCTTTGTTTCACGCGAGGCAGAGCACGCTCGAGCTATATAGGATTGGCTTGCCTCAAAATTAGATCCTCGCTTGAGTTTACTTGGACGGGTCAGGTTTAATGGGTTCCCCTCTGTGCTCTGCGTGTTGTGCCGGTGTACGGTGCCGGGTGTCGAACTCTTTAGAGGAGGTCACCTTCACTGGCGAACTATGAGGCTTTACGTCCATCTGTGTACTATCGGTGTCAAATGCAACCCGAACAACGGCAAGCATTCGCAATTGTATAGTGCACGCCGTCCAGTTGACACCGAGGACAGGCGAGCGCATGCGCAGTGCTCGCGAACCGGATGCGCGCGCCTGCCAATGGTGATGACTGGAGGACGCGCACTTTACCACTGCGAATGCTTGCCGCTGTTCGGGGTGCATTTGACGACGATGGTGATGATATATGTAAATAGCCATTTCACTAGGCTTGTGCGAATAGCAAATTTTAGGTTCGAAGCGAATAGTGCTTTGGTCTAATAATATCGAATTCGAATATATCCCATATTATAAAGAAAAATGAACATATTTTTCATTACCCGACTAACCTGCACAATATATTTTTTTTAATTGAAACAAGGCATGTGCAAATGTCATTCTTTTTGGTTCAAAGGGAAGTGGAAGCAACTTTGAATACATATATGGTAGCAAAACTTGACTTTTGGTAGACTGCAAGTGCTAACCTGTAGAATACGTTACGTTTTAAAATTTACTATACTTGGAGCAGGTAAGCCGGTATAACGAGGTTTTAAGCTTAAAAAATCATAAATCGATGTGAGGGTAATTTGTTCATTTAACCTTGAAGTGGGGCTTCGCGGCAGTGCGAATTTTTACTGGATAACTGTATTCACGGTTTAGCATTCATTCAATGCAGTGGAACCACCTTTACAGGAGGTTACATGCGGTTTATATATGTTTATTCGTTCATTTCGAGTACTTCGAAATTTAGAATAATTTAAATTCATTTCGAAGCGAATTCGAATACTGTAACACTCGTTCGAATATTCGAGCTGCTCGAATATTCGCACACGCCTAAATTTCACCCATCTGTGTAGACATGCAAATAGCCCTACTCATAGCCGTGCGCACCGGGGCGGCGCAAGGGGGGGGGGGGGAGAGGTCTCCCCCCTCCTTCCTAATCATCCGAGGGGTGCGCCAAGTTGCCCCACACCTCCACTCAATCGGACGTGCCCGTCATTGTTTGATGGGCAGGTTTACGGCCATGCAGGTTTTTGACAATAATGACAGCCGAGCACAACTCATGTTGCATTCCATGAACTGTTTACTGCCCACCTTTATCTCTCGAAAGCCAAGAACCAAAGGGAGGCCGTTGTCAGAAGTCTGTCATCGCTTAATTTTCATTTATCCATTACGAAGCTTGTTTTTTTTTTTTTCGGGCTCTACAAAGGGGGGGGGGGGGTGGAGAGAGAGGGGGTGCGCTGCTGCGTGATTCCCCCCCCCCCCTAACGGAGAACTCTGCACATAAGGTCCCTGCACATAAGGTCCCTGTCCCTGTACACGCCTATGACCGCACTCTATCCTTTCCCTCTCCTCCTAACCTTTACTCCTCACTCATCCTCTGATGTCCGCCATTCAGGTGTCACCCGCTCGAGATAGACAGCTACAGCGGCCACCATTACTTTCTTCTTTTCCTCCTCTCCCGACCCCCTTAATTTTTTTGTGAATATTTCCTCCAATAAACTACTACAAGAGTCAGTCGCTTCTTTCTGGGCTGTCGCAGTTTCACGGTTCCGAGAGAAAGCATACTAGTATACCGCGCCTGTTCGAAAGCTGGGCCCGGAATTAAACGGACCAGTTATTCTTTCGTTTTAGGGTCTCTGCTCTGGGGTGCAGCCACAGAGATGTCTGCTTCGCTATTCGGGAATTTCTCATAGTGACTAATAGAATATGCCTTGCTAAACTTTCAAAAAAAAAAAAAAAGATGGCTATTCGGCAGGCATGCATAGTAATGAACAGAGTGAAAAACGAGAGACAAAAGGAAGACCCTTTGTCTCTCGTCTTTCGATTTGTTCATTACTGTGCTAAACTTTATCGGCTTTAAGTATTTCATTACTTGATCGTTTGCAATTCAACTTAATATATTATTTAACTACAACGGTCTGGTATAGTCTTTGTGGTGTCCGGCCTAGCGCCGCAGTGTTATTGTCAGGTCGATAATGCGCAGGCGCGGGAAACGAATAAAAGGGATGCGCCGCAACCTGCCCGCCTGGTTGTGTGGACCAGCCACGCATCAACGAACATGTGGCAATAAACGTCACTCGCCCCCCAGGAAACTTGTCTGCTCCTTCGCATGAACCATGCAACACAACAGTCTTAACCCATAGAACCTAGAGGAAGAAATTCATCCACTACTTGGCCAATCCCCAGGTATGAGACACCATATACTCAATTAGGTCATTAAGGAGGAGTAGATTAATAGAGAGAATAAGGTAGATGAATAAAGAATAAAGGAATACGGCTGAGTGTTCTAAGCAAAGGTCGTTCTAGTCCAGCGACTTCTCTTAACTGTATTTCAGTATTCAACTTATACTAATGCGACATTAAATTTACTGTGTCTGGCAGATTGAATTTAGCCGTTCTCAAAGGTTATCCTAGGGAAACTAATCATGTGCGTCGGCAGGGGGTTGTGCAAAAAGAGCACGTGCCCCCTCCCCCCCCCCCCCCCCCGAGCCACACCGCCCCTTTGCCCTCCCCCCCCAAGCCACACCAGCATTCGCACCTCCCCCACCGCGATGCAACACGTCTTTGCACTCCACAGCAGGGGCGTAGCCAAGGGGGGGTTGGGGGGTTCAAACCCCCCCCGAAATTTTTCAGTTTTGCTTGCGTATATAGGCACGCACACATACAAACGCACGCACGAACATACATAAAGTATGGTTGAACCCCCCCCGAAAAAAATTTCTGGCTACGCCCCTGCTCCACAAGATAGAATCCTGACGACGCCCATGAATGTAATTGATTCATAGCTTTAAAGGAGTCGAGTACTGACACATCCTTGAGACATAGCGAAAGGGGCGTTTTTAGTTTTCTTGGTATGCAATGTTAAAGGGCTACTGACACGAATATTTTCAGTTGTCGTTTTTTTTTTTTTTGCTTCAAATGAAAGGTCAAGCCCTCAACAGCCTAGAAAAGGTAGTGCTAATTGCGAGTGCACCCTGAAAAAGTAATTACAGTATGTTTTCAAAAGTCAATTTCGGTTCCTACTGTACCCTGACGTCACAACACGGTATGAGCTTCTCGTCACGTGCTCGCACAATATATAGTGAACGCACAAGCGGCCATTTTGGAAGTTTCGATGACGCACAAACGGCCACCTTGGAAGTTTTGGTACCTAACGTCACCACAACTAGCCAGACTGCTGCGTGAAGTCACCAGAATTTGTACTGTAGCCTGACGTCAAGCTAGTGTCGATGTCAGTAGGTGCGCCATGGAAAAATTGACTTTAATGTCAAATTAAAATATCTCATCAGCATTTGCTGAGCTTCACACTTGCTCAGAGCCGTCTCTGCATACAGGAGGTATGTATGACAGAGTAAACGCGCCTTCGAAAAAAGGTGTCGCTACCCCTTTAACGCTCGCCGCACACCGGAGTCCGACAACACGTACAATAAACTTTACTTTGATTTTGAAGTTTTTCTCGCTAAACATATTCAAGCCAGCCTCACTGCAATGGACATTATCCCGACGACTCAACACAGTTCCACTGTCTTTGCGAATTCTGCGTGCAGCCTAATCGCAGAAGTCATTGTCGGGGTCGCTGGATGATGTACTCACTCATCGTTGTGCACCACGAGCAGATGTCAGACCTGCCGCTAGTACGTCATGAGTTGCTGTCTCCCCGTGATGTCACATTTCGATGACACGTCAGTGAGAAGCCACCCCCTCGATATCGAAATGAAAAGTGGTATCGGTATTCGATGCATTCCAGGCACCACGTACAGTACTCTGTTTAAGGTTCTCGACACTAGCGTTTTTATTAGAGCAACAATCCGAAGCGTCGGCCGATTCACTTTGGTGGGTATGAGCCGCACTTTCAGATGACGAGACCTGAGTCTGGAAGAATATGTCCCCTTCACTTGACGAAAGACTGTTCATCGGATTCCAGAATTGCAAAAAGATAAGCGCAGTGCACAGACGGCACGATTACAGCCATGCTGAGGCTGAGGGGCTCCTTGGCTGAGGGGCTCCTTAGAGATCAGGGGTAGCGCGGTACGTTTGAAGCATGGAGGAATGGTTTGAAGTTTCAACGTTGCGGTTTTCGTGGCGTGATTCGTCGTTTCTTGTATTGTACAGGGTGTGCCCAGATAAATCGAACACGAGGTCCCGGTCACCCTTCCCGATTTTGATGAAATTTGCTGTAGGTCTAGGCATTACACCCAGAACAACGGTTTCGAAGTTAGTTTTGCGAAAAAAAATTTGTTCGCCTGAAAAAAAATATACAAACTTTGGCCGCAAAAAAAAAAAAACACTTTATCGCCAATTTCGCGATTTCTGTATTTTGAGCGCACCTAGGGAAAAAACGGTGCACTTCTCGGTCACAATATCTATTCCTCTCAAAGAACAAGTTAAATACAATCTTATGAGTCTATTATTTTCCTTGCTTGTCGAAGCACTTTTGAAGAAAAAAATCACAAACTAGGCAAATCGCACAAAATACCTGTATTTGAGGAATTTATTGCTCCAAGCAAGTTAAAGCGAGGATAACAAAAATGAATACATATTAACTTTGATACTTTCGCTCTCTTTTACAATAATTTTCGTGGTTTTATCACGCTCCATTTTACTCGATAATTGGGCTGAAACGTAAGTGATTTACCAAAAACGCCGAACTTTGAAAATAGTTTTCTCGAAAAGGCCATTTTTAATTTTTTTTAAAGCCACTCTGATTGAAGTCAAGGACGTCATCTATCATTCGGCCTTAAAAAGCGTTGCATTATTTTGGTTGCTAACAAGTTATAATGCGTCAAATGTGACCAAGTCAGCCTAGCGGCCGCGTCGTTCCTTATGTGCTGAAACTCGGATATAATTTGCTAAAAATACTTGTACGTGACATAATCACAAATCAGCAGTTCCACCCCAACAAATGCGCAGCCCGGTGTCGTGGTTCAACAAGCTTTGTCTTGCGATCAGCTGCTTGACAAACCCGCAGTAGCGGCCGCTTGATGCTGCGGGCGCTCACATTACATGAGTGCCGCTTCGACTGCGGATGAGCCCCGCTTGCGCGCCAAACTATGCTCAGAGGACAAACGAGAGAAGGAATGCATCACTGTGAAAGTTAAAGGCTGTTAAGTGCCAACAAAAGCCATATTATACAACGAAAGCTCTGCCGGTAATTTCGCAGTGCGATAATTTCGCGGTAATTTCAATAGTGCGGCTCCATGTGTTGCTCTGTCTCTTCTGATGGCCTAAAGATAATTAGTTTCACTCTATCAGCAATGTATGACACAAAAGCAAGCCATTGACATCTAAAAAAATGTCTGATACGTGCTTCCGACGGTCGAACGTGCTTCCGATGGTCGAACAACTGAAATTGCAGTTGTTCTCTATCTCGTGGCAGAACACTTGTGTCAGCCGTTTGTGAAAAGAAGTGAGTGCAAGTCCTTTGCTTCATTAAAGCACCGCTTTTACAATACTGTATTGTTGTGCGTCCACAGATATTTTCAACGCAAGCCGAGCGTTTTTCACGATATTTTGCGGCTACGGGCATAACAGGACGGAAGAAAATACATGTATGCTGTATTGAAGGCGCGCACTGCGAAATTGCCGGCAGAGTTTTCGTTGCATATTATGACATTTGTTAGCACTTAACAGCCTTTAACTTTCATAGTGATGCATTCCTTCTCTCGTTCGTCCTCTGAGCGTAGTTTGGCGCGCAAGCGGAGCTCATCCGCACTCGAAGCGGCACTCATGTAATGCGAGCGCCCGCAGCATCAAGCGGCCGCTACTGCGGGTTTGTCAAGCGGCTGATCGCAAGACAAAGCTTGTTGAACCACGACACCGGGCTGCGCATTTGTTGGTGTGGAACTGCTGATTTGTGATTATGTCACGTACAAGTATTTTTAGCAAATTATATCCGAGTTTCAGCACATAAGGAACGACGCGGCCGCTAGGCTGACTTGGTCACATTTGACGCATTATAACTTGTTAGCAACCAAAATAATGCAACGCTTTTTAAGGCAGAATGATAGATGACGTCCTTGACTTCAATCAGAGCGGCTTTAAAAAAAATTAAAAATGGCCTTTTCGAGAAAACTATTTTCAAAGTTCGGCGTTTTTGGTAAATCACTTACGTTTCAGCCCAATTATCGAGTAAAATGGAGCGTGATAAAACCACGAAAATTATTGTAAAAGAGAGCGAAAGTATCAAAGTTAATATGTATTCATTTTTGTTATCCTCGCTTTAACTTGCTTGCAGCAATAAATTCCTCAAATACAGGTATTTTGTGCGATTTGCCTAGTTTGTGATTTTTTTCTTCAAAAGTGCTTCGACAAGCAAGGAAAATAATAGACTCATAAGATTGTATTTAACTTGTTCTTTGAGGGGAATAAATATTGTGACCGAGAAGTGCACCGTTTTTTCCCTATGTGCGCTCAAAATACAGAAATCGCGAAATTGGCGATAAAGTGTTTTTTGCGGCCAAAATTTGTATATTTTTTTTTTCAGGCGAACAATTTTTTTTTTTTTTTTTTTTTGCAAAACTAACTTCGAAACCGTTGTTCTGGGTGTAATGCCTAGACCTACAGCAAATTTCATCAAAATCGGGAAGGGTGACCGGGACCTCGTGTTCGATCTTATCTGGGCACACCCTGTACAATACAAGAAACGACGAATCACGCCACGAAAACCGCAACGTTGAAACTTCAAACCATTCCTCCATGCTTCAAACGTACCGCGCTACCCCTGATCTCTAAGGAGCCCCTCAGCCCTTCCACTAGATGACGCCACGCACTAGCCGCTTTTAGAACAGCTTCCGTGTTCGCGCGAATTTCATCTGCGGCGTGCAAGCTAGCATATCGAGCATATCGCTTCCGTAAAAAACACACAGCGTACAGAGCTGCTTCTGGAAATATGATCGGTGCAACAAAGGAAACGAAGGTGGAAATTGTGGGCGCGATGGTCGGGAAAACCCCGATATCCCATCAACAGCGATAACTCGTATCTGCTTCCTAAATAACATTGGGGTATCCAGAGGAAGATTGGGGGGGGGGGGGGGGGTACTACTACTACTACTACTAGTAGTAGTAGTAGTAGTAGTAGTAGTAGTAGTAGTAGTAGTGGTGGTAGTACGATCACCATACGCCATTTTTCGATCTTTGTCGTCGTGGGCGTGAGACAGTACAGGTAGGTAGGTAGGTGTGGTTTGTAGAAGAAAAGGCGCCTAATTTCTGCAGCCCGGTCGGGAGCACGGCGCAGCGCCTGCGGGAAAGGGAGATGGGATGACAGTGGATAGGAGGGAGAAGGTTAGAGGTGTAGAGGCACAGAGGTCATCAGTACGAAGAGCAGCAGGCGGGCAGCAAGGATAAGGGCGGCAAGGGTCCCGGTCTCAGTGGTAGGCCGCGATTCCCGTCTCCTCAATGAAATCCGCCAGGCTCCGGAGCGCTGGTAGATGGGGACGGGAAGGGAAGAGGAGGTGCTCCAGGGTAGTGGCAGGAAGGCCCTGCCTCCGGTAGGCTATGGTGACTGTCGAGCGTTCCTTTGCCAATCCGGGGCAGGTACAAAGAAGGTGCTCGGGGGTCTCGGGGTCGCCGCAGTGGCTGCAGGCCGGGGAGGCGCAGCGCCCCTTCAGGTAGCGGCGGGCCGCGGTCCACACGCAGCCGGTCCGCAGTCGCAGCAGGGAGGCTCGTTCCCTCCTGGTGAGGCCCGTCTCTGGGAGAAGCTTTGGTCCCTGCCCGTTGGCCACCCTCCGGTCCGGGTGGACTGTGACGAGGAGCTTCTTGAGGCGGGCCTGCGAGTAGTCCCTGGCCGCCACGGTCTGGGTGATGGGGATGCCTGGCTGGTGTGCTGCCTTGGCCAGTCTGTCCGCCTCCTCGTTGCCAGCTATGCCGACGTGAGAGGGCAGCCAGTGGAAGGAGACGGATGCCCCGGATGCCACGAGGGCCCGAAACTTGGTTGCCAGGAGGTTTCCAGTGAGCCCCGCGCGGCGATGGTTGGCCAGTGTCTGCAGTGCCGCCTTGCTGTCGCAGAGGACCGCAATCGGCACGGCTGGGATGTCCTCCGCCAGCAGGTCCGCCGCCAGGTGAAGTCCAGCCAACTCCGCAGCCGTGGAGCTCGCCGGGAAGGGCAGCCGGCACTGCCTGCTGATGGCCTTGGACGGGATGACGCACGCCGCCGCTGCAGTCCCGTCTGGCATGACGGATCCGTCGGTGAAGACCTGTAGTCGCCCTTCCAGTTGCTCTTGGAGCTTGGAAGTGGCAGCCTGCTGCAGTGCTGCCGCAGGTGTGCGGCGCTTGGTGGCCCCGTCCAAGGACAGGTGGACCTCGGGTGGCCGGTGATGGGGAGGCGGACGGGCAACCGGGACTGGCGGATCCGGGACCATCTGGTGGTACAGTTGACAGAGTCCGCCCATCCGTGACCTTGGCTGGCTGCGAAGGCGCTCCAGGAGGGTCCTGCCGTCGGCTGCACGGTGAAGGCGGTCGATGTGCCCCAAAGCACGCTGGAGCATGCGTAGGGACAGGGGCCACTCTCCTGCCTCGGCGAGAGTCGCTGCCACGGGGGAGCACTTGGGGAGCCCCAGGATGGCCCTCAGAGCTTTCCTGTGAAGTCCCTCCAGGTGGAGTCTCCTGGCCGGGGTCAGGGACACCAGTGGGAAGGCGTACAGCAGGACCGAGGACGCCGAGGCCTGGTTGAGCCGTAGTGCCCACTTGGTGGAACAGCCTCGGCCACGTTGCTGCAGCTTGCTGATGGCTCCCTGGACACGTGTGACCTGGGCGGCGGCGGCCTTGGCAGCTGGTATCCAGGTGAGCCGGTGGTCGATGGTGAGCCCCAGGTACTTCACCGTCGGCTTCCATGGCAGGCTGCGGTTGCCGACCCTCAGCGGTTTCACGTACGCCCGTGCCGCCGCCAGCGGGTGGATCAGCAGGGCCTCGGTCTTGGTGGTGGAGACCTTGACAGTACACACTGACCTGCTCCAGCCGTATTACGATCCCCTGGCCTCTCTCTAGGTCGTCAGGACGGCTGCCTCTCAATGGTTGTGAGGAAGAAGATCGGCACATTCACCCTTTAGTCGGCCAATCCCCTGCATTGGGTATGAGCCATACACGGAGGACAACAACAGCCAGGGGCGTAGCCAGAAATTTTTTCGGGGGGGGGGGGGGGGGTTCAACCATACTTAATGTATGTTCGTGCATGCGTTTGTATGTGCGCGTGTATATACACGCAAGCAAAACTGAAAAATTTCGGGGGGGGGGGGGTTGAACCCCCCAACCCCCTACCCCCCTGGCTACGCCCCTGACAACAGCTCATCGCCATCGGCTGATTGGCTCTCTGGCCTGCCTGCTGTTGCTACGATCGTCGCTGTCGCTGAATGTCTCAATAAAACCCCGTCACACTACTACTACTTCTACTACGACAACGACGACGACGGCACAGCTTCGTTGTACAAACACCTATTCGTTTTTTTTTTTTTTTGAAAATCTGGATTGGACCAGTGAATTTATTTTTATACCATCCATTCCTAAACATATTCGGATTTTAAAACAATTTTATTTCTAAAATAAGGTACCTGCCGTTTCATGGCCGATCCACCGCGGTGGGTTGCGCCAAGTAGCTGAGGATCAACCAACCAACCAACCTTGCCGTCGGTGAAGACCGAACCCACGACCTTCAGATTTCGCGTCTGTAATAAATTACTCAAAAATGGGAATATTTTCCGAGGGGCTCGTTTCTTTGTTAGACACAAGCAAGTTAATCCAGCATGCATTTATGCAAGGAAAGCACTATTAATTGTTGTCTTCCAACTGTAGTGTAGTAATAATGACGTAAATTGAAATGAGTTAAAGTGGTTGTGGGTTCGGATCCCACAGACGGAAAGGGTAATTTTTCGTCCACTTTAATTCATAGCAATTTACGTCACAATTAGAGTTAAAGAAAATAAATAATGTCTCCAGATAATAACTCAAAGCTGGTGCGGCTTCACGTCGTTGCCCTGCAGATCCTGCTAGACGTTTCACTCGGGTGTCAGACCAGTGCTTGGGCGGATCGGAAATGGGCCGAAAGAACGCACCGCGACCACCCGCCCCACCCCGTCCATTGTCACCGCTCGAAACCAGTCTTCGGAAAAACCGCAAACGGCCGTGCCTTTTCTTTAATTTTTTTTTGCCCCCCCCGCGCATCTTCGAAGGAGTCTTTTGTTCCGATCGACACAGTTCACGGTAGCGACTTTCCTCGGCCGCAGCTCGATCGTTGCCACCCGCTGCGTTTTATGGTTTTCCGGGGTGTTGGAACAGGCTCGCCCTCTACCTTCCCGCGATTGTGGTTTTGCGAAGCCGTGGGAGAGTGCTCGGCATCTAGACCACGTACGAGCTAGCTAGCTGTACTGAGCTTCTCGTCTCGCCTTCGTTTCTTCTAGGCTACTTGTGCTTTTTTTTACTATTTATTTTTCAAGTGCCTCGTCGAAGCAACAACGCGTGCTCGTTGTTGTCCCGCTTGGCGGCACGCTCTGTGGCCACGTGCATCCGTTGTGTAAGCGTACGCAGCACCTTTAATTGGCGCTTCACCCACTGGGGTTAGGCTCAACAGCTTTGGCGTAGCGCTGCTGACCGCAATGTCGCCGGTTCGGCCCCAAACCCACCCTGGTGGCCGTTTGTTGGCGCGATACTTTTCGGAATGGATGCGTTCAGGGCAGGCCCGTAGCCAGGAATTTTTTTCGGGAAGGGGGGGGGGGGGGGGCACTTGTTGAAAGCCTTGACTATTTGAGAAAAACGCCTATTTTTATGATTTATTTTCGATAAAACACCATGTGTCACCAAATTACGGGGGGGGGGGGGGTCTGGCCCCCTGGACCCCCCGCCCCCCTGGCTGCGGGCCTGGTTCCAGGATTTTTTCGAGGGTGGGAGGTGGAGGTCGGTCAGCTTATGGGAAGTCTACAGCTGAGACACTTACAGTGTGCGAATATTCGAAAATTTCGAATAACGAATCGAACAGCGTTCTATTAGATTCGGTACTCGAATAGAATAGTGCGTGTTAGAAATACCGAATATTTTTCGAATAAGAAGCACCGATGAAGCAACCTCAAGGGAACGAAACGTTGAAACTGAGAGGGGTACGCTTCTTGTTTTAATCATCTGATTACCTAGACACGTGTGGCCTAAGGTTTTACGGGACTATCGACGCTTTATTGATCGCAGGATGAAGGTGTTTTTGCTTAAAACTACAGTGTCGCTGAAGCGACAGAGTGATCAATTCGTTATCTTCATCATGACAATGACAGTCAACATCATCATGACTTCGTCGTCATCATGACGGTGAACTCCAGGAGTGCGTGGATAACCGATAGTTTTGGACAATGAATCAAAATTCGAATAAATCCTCATTATATTTGGTTCTTCGAATCAACTGGTCACTTTACTAGTTGATTCGAATCAAGTAGCTATTCGTAAAGAGGAATTTCCTTTCTTTTCTTTTTTTTACCAGAGGCTTCAAGCTTCAGCGGCATCCAGTCAAACATACATTTGATGCGGCCGCTGGACGCGTTTGCATCCAGCGGCCGTGGTACTGCATATTTCATCACCAGACAAAGCTTAAAACATAATGACAAGGTGGAACACCATAAATTCTTCAGAAAATAGTACTTTGCCCTTCTCCGAACTTGGCACCATTGGTCCGCACGCACTCAAGCCGCGTGGTGTTTTTTGAAAAGCCCGCGCTTATGAGGTATGAGTGCACAAAACCGCCGCACACGGTGACGGCCGATTGGCTAGAATTGACGCATGCGCAACAGAATTAGTTTCGGTTTTGATATAGAAAACCTTTGTAGATGCATTACATAACTTCAGCTACAGATCGCGGCAAACACGATTCGCATGCATATTAGAATAATTTGTTTTTCTGAGTTGCCGATTCGCTCAAACATTGTTATCCTCCAGTTCAACCTAGAAGTGTATATTGCTCGAAATTTCAGCATTTTGAAATGAAATTTATTTAACTTAAACGTCTAAACAGGTCAACATTGAAAACGAAACCGAAAAGGAGCTTGTCGTGTCTAATGTCGTCTACATGTTTGCATGACACGCCGATGTGCAATTAACAATTTATTTTAAACTATAGATAACAGCCTGATCTACATTGCTTACTTATATTTAAAAAAATAAAAAAACACGGTTAATACAGAAAATGGGTAGTTCGCAACACTTTTACGATGATATGACCTAGATATCAGTTTTCGGTTTCGGTTTCTGTATTTTGCGCTTAGCAGCTTGCCGCAATAAATTTACATATTCTAGCATTGCTATTGCAGTTAAGTAAGACGTAGGCTGTAGCACAGGTATTGCCTATTTCACACCTACTTCAGCTTATGTTACCCCCTACCTGTAAAGTAAAACAAGTAATGCTTGAAGTTTTGGGCAGTGAAAAAAAAAAAAAAAAAACGCGTTTTTAATACTAGTGTTTGATCTGTCCAACAAAATAGTAGGAGCGAAATTCGGTGCGTGATACAGCGCTTCGAAAAAGGGGTACGCTCACAACTATACTGAAAACAGAGCACTTGCGGGTCCGATAAGGTCAGGGGTCAGCCCTACAAAAATTATGTAAATGCTAGTGCAGGGGCTCTTCCAGTTTCATCGCAGCGTTCTGCGAACGGTCTGCGGCATTTACAACGAGCTGCAGGCCTTTTCTTTTCCTTTTTTCTCCTTTTGCAGATTCCCGGACCCACGCTATTTTAGAGTATGACCTTCAGGTTGTCTTTGCGATGCAAGGAGCAGCTAGAGCGTTTCCGACAGCATCACCTCGTTCGCGAAAATTGCGAAAGAAATTACGCGTACAGCACCTGGTACTGTCAAGAAATGTCCCAGCGATCAAAAGACCCGCTAAAAGGCCGGGTTGCGTAATTCTCGCACGGTAAACAGTTCCTTTGCGCGTCTATCACACACGGCGATACCCACACATACAGCCAAGGGGAACCGAAGGAACCAAACAATGCGCGCAGTGCAAGAACTCCTTGAATTTTGTCACCCAAATCACTCCGCTGTAGAAGCCTTTTTAGCGACAAACTGTCCATTAGTGCAAACATTAACTGTTATAAATATGCCTAAAAACTCAAGCTTATGCTTGTTTATATTCCTAAGAGATGGCGCTAACATCGGTGAGTAGTTAAATAACGGTGGTATTTTGTGTTTTTAAAGGGGAGTTAGTGCTAAACGTGGTGTTACTTAAGTCTAGGTGAGGAAGGGGGCTGGGACGCAAGCCGGCCAATCGGGTGCCGACGCTGCCCCGTCACGTGACGACCCATCACACATGGCAGCGTTGCCAGATGGTGAAATTCGGCACCAGATTGGGAAAATCTGGTGAAAATTGGGAGCTGCTGGTGTTGAGGTGCCAGAACGGCTACACCAGACAAAGTCTGGTGAAAAGTGGTGAAAAATGTTGAGGAATGGCTTGTCACTACAATTATTCTTATTTACACCGCGTTGTTGCCGACAACTTATTGGTCCTTCATCCACATCCCACGAGTAGTGTCAGTTTCTTGCTGCACTCAAATCTACAAACTCAAATCTCAAATCTACAAAATTTGATTTGATTTGAAACCAAAGCCGGCCGAGCAGGCCGATTGTGTGGTGAAGGTCGCGGGACAGTTCGCGAGCCTGCTGGATGCCACTCCGTTCTTCCTCTTGTCTTCAGTAATGAAGTTTATTTTCTCCTTCTCCTTTTTTATGCATATGGCGACGGGCTCTAAGGAGGTTAAAAAAATTCTAGAGTGGAAGCATTTGTGGCGACACACTGCGCACAAACCGGCGCAGGCACCGCCTCGTCATTAGCCAGCCCGGCGTGACATGGCCGTATGCTGCACCACGCCTCCGATAAGGGACAGCGCCACCGCAGCGTCACCGGAGGCTTACGTCACCGACGGCTGTTATAAACCCGAGCTGCTAAGCTCGGAATTTATCATTCCTTCGCCACCCGACTAAGCGCAGCGTCGCTATGCTCGCCCCGCTGCTACTGCTACGTTAATAAACAGTCGTTATGTTTTATGTTGGGATGCGTCTTTCCATCGACACGGCATCCCACATCTGGTGACCCGGAAACCGAACAAACCGCACCGCTATGGCCAACCCGGAAGCCCTTGCCGCTCTTCGTCAGCAAGTGGAAGAACTTCAGCATCAACTGCAGCCCCTGCAGCAGCAACATCCCGGCAACGTCTCCGCACCCCTAGCCGTACCTGCCGGCGCCACTGAGGATGTCAGAGCCCCAGCAGAAGCCATCCCGCACGCTGCCTCATACGACACCTGGCGTGTCGCCGTCAAGCTTCCACCGTTTTGGGCGGACTCGCCCGAGGTCTGGTTCGCCCAGGTCGAGGCCCAGTTCTCCCTGGCGCGCATCACGCAAGACGGGACCCGCTACAATTACGTCGTCGCCCACCTGGACGCACGTTATGCCAGCGAGGTCCGGGATATCCTGGCCAATCCACCAACGGCCAACCTATATGAACACCTGAAGACCGCACTCATCCGCCGCCTGTCGCTCTCGGAAGAACAGAGGGTACGACAACTTCAGTCCGCAGAGCTTGCCGAGCGCAAACCATCGCAGCTCCTGCGCCACATGCGTGCGCTCGCGGGCAATATGCAAGTCCAGGATTCCTTCCTGCGAGCGCTTTTGCTCCAACGACTCCCGCCGCACGTCCAGGCAATTCTGCGGGCTCAGGTTCGGCTACCTCTCGACGAACTTGCGGAGATTGCTGATCGCGTCTTCGAGGTCTCCTTGCCGCAGCTGTCGCCCACCACTCAGGCTGTCGCCGCACCGCTGAACACCGCGGAGCTTGCACGCCGTATCGACGACATCGATCGACAGCTCACCTCCCTTCAACAACGCCTGGGTGAACGTCTTCCGATGCGCCAGCGCCGCCACCCGCAAAGCCGCGACCTTAACACCACTTCGTCGCGGCAACCCGATAACGGCCCGTGTTACTACCACCGACGTTTCGGGGACAGAGCCCGGCAATGTCGACCACCGTGTTCCGCTGGGCATGCGGAAAACGCCAACGGCAGCTCGTAGAGACGGCCGCAAGCTGCCAACCCGGAGGCCGTCGCATTTTCGTAACCGACCAAACCACGAAGCAGCGGTTCCTTGTCGACAGCGGTTCGGACATTTGCTGCTACCCGCGATCCCACCTTCAAGGTCCTCGTCCGCCTACGTCTTTCGAGCTAGGCGCGGCAAACCGCTCCACAATCAAGACGTACGGCTCGCTCCGCCTGCACATCCAGCTCAGAAACTTGCGCCGTGACCTTTGCTAGAATTTTGTCATCGCCGACGTCGCCGAGCCAATCATCGGCTCAGACTTTCTGGCCCACTACAACCTCCTTCCGGACTGCCGCAATGACCTCCTCATCGACGCGACTACGGGACATTCCACACCAGGCCAGCGAACGACCGCCCAACAGCCAAGCATCAAGGTACTCAGTGTTGACAACCATTCGCCGTACCACGCCATCCTCGCCGAATTTCCCGGATTGACGCGCCCCTGCGGACTGCCACGCAAAGTGCAGCACACCACCGTGCACTACATCCGGACCACTTCAGGGCCCCCGGTTTTCTGCCGCGCCCGTCGCTTTGCCCCGGACCGCATGCGCATAGCCAAAGCAGAGTTCGAGGCCATGCTCTGCGAAGGAATCGCCCACCGCTCTGACGCTCCATGGGCCTCGCCACTTCACCTCGTTCCCAAGAAGACCGAAGGCTGGCGGCCCTGTGGGGACTACCGTGCCCTCAACGCGCGCACCATCCCGGACCGGTACCCTATCCACCACATACAGGACTTCGCCCATCGCATTCATGGCTGCCACGTGTTCTCCGTGCTAGACTTGGTGAAGGCCTACACACAGATACCCGTCAATCCGGATGACGTCCCGAAAACGGCAATCATCACTCCATTTGGCTTGTTCGAGTTTCCCTTCATGAGCTTCGGCCTGAGGAACGCTGGACAAGCCTTTCAGCGCTTCATCGACGAAGTCGTCCGCGGCCTCGACTTCTGCTTCGTTTACCTTGACGACATACTGGTGTTCTCCCGCGACGCCGAAGAGTACCACAGGCACCTTCGTCTGCTGTTCGAACGCCTCGATGACCACGGTCTACTCGTCAATATCCAAAAAAGCACGCTAGGCGCTTCCGTCGTCCGCTTCCTCGGCCACGAAGTTTCATCTGAGGGAACTCGGCCCTTGCCCCCAACGCATCTCGGACTTGCAAAATTACCCTCAACCCACCACCGCTAAAGACCTTCGCCGTTTCCTCGGCATGCTGAACTTCTACAGGCGTTTCTTGCCACACGCAGCCGACTACCAGGCTCCCCTCCATGATGCTTTGGCTGGCCAACGAGGAAACCAACCCGTCACGTGGACACCGACGTTAACGAAAACGTTCGAAGAATGCAAAGCCGCCCTCTGCACCGCCACGCTTCTCACCCATCCCGTGCCAGACGCTCCCTTGGGACTCTTCACGGACGCATCTGGTTTCGCCATCGGCGCCGCCCTCATGCAACGCGTGGACAACACCTGGCATCCTTTGGCGTTCTTCTCCAAGAAACTCGCAGCTCGGAAAACGGCCCCTTCAACCGCCAGTTCCGTTGACGAAACCACGACAACCGCCCCGACAACTTTGCCAGCCTACTACAGGAACTTCTGGCGATATACGAAGCAGTGCAACACTTTCGTCATATTCTCGAAGCACAGAACTGCACCATCTATACCGACCACAAGCCTCTTACCTACGCCTTCTCTCAACGTCGCGACAAACTCCCGCCTGTACAGCAGAACCAACTCTAGTTCATCGCACAGTTCACCACCGACATCCAACATGTCAGCGGGAAAGACAACGTGGTCGCCGACGCGCTTTCACGTGTAGCAGCCATCAGCTCTGTGCAGATCACAGCGGACGTCCTCGCCGAGGCCCAGACTACAGACCCCGAACTGCAGGAACTTCTCAAAGGCACGTCCTCACTACAGCTGCAACAAGTCCCCATTCCAGGGTCGACAACCACAATCTGTTGCGACATGTCGACAGGACGAAGCAGGCCCTACCTGCCCCTGGCCCATTGCCGTGGTCTTTTCAACCAGCTCCACAACCTCAGCCATCCCGGTATACGCGCCTCTACACGCCTCGTGGCTGACCGCTATGTCTGGCCCTCCATGCAGCGGGATTGTCGTACCTGGGCGCGTTCCTGCATTCAATGCCAACGCGCTAAAGTCACCAGGCACGTCACGTCACCACTCGGAACATTCCCTCAGCCCTCTGGTCGGTTTGAGCACGTCCACCTCGACATCATAAGACCCTTCCCCCTGGCTGGACCCTACCGCTACTGCCTCACCGCCATCGACCGGTACACTCGATGGCCCGAGGCATGGCCCCTCGAGGGAATCACCGCGGAAGGCGTCGCCTCAGCCTTCTTCACCGGCTGGATTGCTCGTTTCGGCGCCCCCCGCCGCGTAACCACCGACCAAGGACGGCAGTTCGAGTCGCATCTTTTCAGGTTCCTCGGGCTGACCATCGGTTTCGAACGCTTAAGAACCACCAGTTACCACCCCTGCGCCAACGGAATGATCGAGCGTTTCCACCGACAGTTCAAAGCAGCCATTATGTGCCACCCGGACTCAACCTGGCTCGAGGCCATCCCAGCCGTCATCCTTGGTCTTCGCGCCACCTTCAAGCCGGACATCCACGCTACACCAGCAGAGCTCGTCTACGGGGAACCACTCCGCCTCCCAGGTGAATTTCTCGCTGCACTGCCATCCAGTACTACGACGTCAGATCCCACCGACTCCGTCGCCCGGCTCCGACGCACCATCGCCGCCTTACGCCCGTCACCTGCAGCCCACCACAGCAAGCCTACACCGTTCGTGTTCAAGGAGCTAGCATCGTGCACGCACGCTTTCCTCCGCGACGACACCGTCCGCAGGCCTTTCCAGCCACCCTACAGCGGACCCTACCTGGTCGTCAATCGCGACGACAAAAACTTCACTCTGCGCGTGAACGGGAACGACGTCCGCGTCTCAATTGACCGGCTCAAGCCCGCATACATCGCTGCGAACGAACCGGGCAGCGCCACTCCATCCACAGGCATCTATCCACAGACGCCGACGTCACAGCCCGCTCCTTTCACAACACGCTCTGGACGTCTGGTACGCCTCCCCAATTTTTACAGACCCTGAGGGCTCTGCACTTCGCGGGGGGGGGGGGTGATGTGGCGACACACTGCGCACAAACCGGCGCAGGCACCGCCTCGTCATTAGCCAGCCCGGCGTGACATGGCCGTATGCTGCACCACGCCTCCGATAAGGGACAGCGCCACCGCAGCGTCACCGGAGGCTTACGTCACCGACGGCTGTTATAAACCCGAGCTGCTAAGCTCGGAATTTATCATTCCTTCGCCACCCGACTAAGCGCAGCGTCGCTATGCTCGCACCGCTGCTGCTACTACGCTAATAAACAGTCGTTATGTTTATGTTGGGATGCGTCCTTCCATCGACACGGCATCCCACACATTCGAAACTACGTAGGAGCAAATGTGAAGCCAGCGTTTGGACATACCTTACCTTAAAACCTTCTCGTACGTCTGATATCCAATTAGAAAATGCCCTTGTTCTGGTGACGTAAATGCTAGGTTGGTCATAGATCGGTTACGAGGAAAGTAATATATCCGATTGAAGGCTTTGATAAGGAAGCCAGTAACACAGAGGCACGTTGGGAAGTGTCTGTCCGGAACAATTAGCTATCGAAGTCAGTGTTCAAAACCAACCTTGTCTTGCTTGTTTTTTCTTTATAGTTTTTGGGCCCTTAACACACGCTAAGTGGATAAAAATAGTAAACAGGGCTAAATAACTGAAGTCGGTTTGTGGACACTGGCTTCGTCATACGAAGAGAAAACGAGATGGTAAGGGCACGGTGTAAGATATGTGTAGAGTATATACCTTACACCGTGGGTAAGGGTAAGCTAATTGGTTTTAAACTAAGAGCATATGTGACAGCTGACTTCCTACGTTTTCTTAGCTGACGTTTTATCGTTCGGCTTTTCCACTCCAGCATCTTTTTTAACATCCTTGGGTGGGCCACCCAAGAACCTCCTTGCCTGTTTCTAGGAGTGTGCGAATATATATTCGAAAATTTCGAATAATTAATCGAATAGTGTTATATTCGATTTGGCATTCGAATCGAATAGTGTCTGTTTGAAATACCAAATATTTTTCCAATATACACTCTTCAGCATGGACGGAAAACCCCGAAGTAACGATATGTTGGAGCATTGAGGGGTCATTTTTGTACACGCTTATGCATGCATGACTACAACAGACGCAACTGTTATGGGTTGCACGCCGGGCTCGCTTGTAATTTATAGCTTCCAAAGGCATAGCGCATCCAAGACGGGACCGACGGGACGGCGAATGACAAGTAGACAAGCGTAGAAATCAGGGGGTAGCCAGGGGGGGGAGGGGGTGTTCAACCCCGACCCCCCCCCCCAAAAAAAAAGTGCAGAAATAATCAAATCAATCTCCTTTGTAATAATTTTTGCTATGGGGCAGGGCTTTTGCAAAGTAAAGCGCTAAAAAGAAATAAAATGACGTCATAGTCGCCATTTTGTAGTGTTGGTGAAATCTGGTGAAATTTTGTTCTGGGTTGGTGTCGAAGCCCCTTTCCAATCTGGCAGACGCTGACACATGGCGCTTGCGATCATGGAGGCAGCAGTCCATGGCCGTCGGCCCCTGTGCACCAGCGCGGTCGTCTTCGGGCGACCCGAAGTCGTCGACTAAACACTCATGGAGTTACGGCTCCACAGCCCCGCCGGCGCTGAGCCGGCGGTCTACCCCTGGCCACTTTCCACCTCGGTGAGTACCGTTTATTGGCCATGGGAAAAAGCGCCGTGCGACCGAGGGATAGTAGTAGCCCCCTTCTCTCTGCGGGTCCCATTGGAGGGTTAGGCCTAAGCTCGTTTGCGAGTCTCCGATACTGCGCCGTGATACGTGCCCGCCCGCACGTATTAGCCGTTCGGCTCTAATTTCTCGGCCCCGACGCTTGTAGTTAAACGTGTCGATCTCGTCGGCTCGTTTCGGATCACCCCGCAAGATCTCTGCGGGCCCGACGGTACGATGCCCGTGTCTTATATGTGTGTGTTTTTTTCTCTCTGCCCCATTCGCAGGACAAGCATGACGGTGCCATTGAAATTGTCGAGACGATTCGGTGAGTCTACGCGGCGAATCATCGGTGCTCATTCGCGATTGTGTCTACCTTTGCGACGCTTCGTTTTGCGTGTATCCGTGCGGAGCGGCGGCTTTGCTTGCTCGCGCGCCCGTGTGTGCGTGTGAACTTGCGTGCAGTGCACATGCAGCTTGTGTGGTGACGCGCACGGATTTGGTCGCACATCGCCGCGGCTCGGGCAGGTGATTGACTTCACGCGTGGCTTGCTCCGGGCAATGCATGAAGGTTGTAGCTCTTCTTCGTGTAAGCGCTACAGCGGCGCGACAGTTGCACCTGCGTCGCCGATCGTAAAGAACTTGTCTTTTCTGTGTCGATACAGTGTTGCGCGTAGCGCCTATTCGCCGGCCCTGCTGCCTGTATTCTTGTCATCGGCTTCGTCCCTACCTGCACGCACCTGCCCACGGCAGATGTATGGTAGCCGTTTCGATATGTTATTTGACGTCGCGCCTCATAGGGCGTCGCGTTTGCGCGGAACGCGCATTGAAAAAACTCGATTCGCGTTCAATCGCGAGACGTTCGGCCCTCACGGAACCTGTTAAAACCGCCCAGCATAGCGTGACGCATTCCTTTTAACGCAGCCACGCAAAGTACGAACGTCTTCGCATTCTTTCTTGCTTTTTTATTCATTGTGATGTCATCGTCCTGTTGCGCAATTATTTGGTGTCGCGCAAGAAATGCTTGATCGCCCGATTGTTTTGAACGCGCTTTCGTGTATCGTGTTCGTTCGTATTTAAAGTGCCTGTGCTAAGCTCTCCTGTTGCTTTTCTTTTGTTGCTTTTATGTACGCACCTAATGGATGGACCATTCTTGTAAGGAACGCCAATGCGCGTGATAGTTCCAGAAAAAATGCGATTCGGACTGTGTGCAAAGAAAAGTCGATGCGTCTAAGAAGAAATTTATCTGCGTATGTCTACGAAAAACAGCGGACACGTGGCATTATTACGTGGAAAAACTTTTGTTAAAATTATTTAATTGGTGCAGCGCATGCAATTAGTTGTAAACAAGACAATCATTGGGAAGACCTCATGAGCAGTTTTTTTCGAGCAGCGCTTCTTTTTTTTTTTTCTCACAGATTCTTGATGCACTCACAGTGCAATTCTCAGGAATGACGTCTTTAAGCATGTCACTGAAAACATCTGTCGGGAGATCCACCTTCTAACGCTGACGTGTCTCTCGTAAATGTTACTGTTTCAAAAGTTGGCATTTTAGACTAACCAGAAAGGTTGCTTACTCTTGCTGTCTGCAGTGCTCCTGCCGTTGTACTTTCGTTTGCCTGTCATTTTTGTTATTAATGCAGTAGTAGCATTAGCAACATCTGAAGAAGCTTTGTACTTTTCGATGTCGCTGACACTTCCATGAACGAGGAAGTGTAGAGACAACGAAGGTGTCTTAACAGTCTTTAAGTATGCTATGATTAGGCTTTCATTTCACTGCAAGACATATCTAGTGTTTGGTTTGTCCCCCCCCCCCCCCCAAAAAATTGGAACCAGGTACCTCTAATATTTGTCAAGACAGTGGCATACCTTTCATCTCGGCTGAGTTTTCATTGAACTTGACAAAGTTCAGTTTTGTTCTACTTCTTTTAGTATTTCGTGCGGTCAGATGACAGGCGAACAACGTTTCTGAAAAAGTTTCGCTTGTTGGCATACACACCTTTGGAAAAATGGGTGTTTGTTAAATGCATGAGGGGGATCTACCTGCTTTGAGCTAGTTAGACCAGACTTATTGTTAAAACAGGTGAAACAGTTTAGTCCGAAAGACTTGCTGAGTGTTACTTTGGCGTTTCTGTTGTTTGCAGCTGGTTGCACTTTCCATCAGAAGGTCGTGCAAAAACACCTGTTTGTGTCACGCGAAATAATGTGCATGCTTAGCGCAAGCGTCTTTTTTTTTTTTTACCCTTTCACCTATTAGATTGTTTTTCAGGTTCAATGCACTGTTTGTCTGTGGTAAATTAGTGGTATGCAGATTACCTTGAGTGCATGGTGCTCTTTCCGGCAGAGCTTTATTTATGTCATGGGTACAACCATATTCAGTTATTAACAAGGGAGGGGCCACATTCAGTGCATTTCTCTATTAATTTTATTCACAGTATGCTCAGGCGTTGCTCCCAATTTGTTCAGCAAAGAGCAGAAAGCAGTTTCTCATTAGCCTCCACATTTGCGCACATACTGTTAACCTTTACGGGTCCATCCCTGCTTCCTCTGACGGGCAGTCTTTGGTGATAGTTAAAATTGGAGCGCATCAGCTGTCGTAAGGGCAGGCAGGATTTCAAAGAAAACATAAGTGTCCAGTTCTGTTTGTCCGGTCAACGACGTGCAGCAATCGGAATGTAGTTGTTCTGGGTGGCAATGCCCGTGTTTTGACGCCGTGTTTTTGCACATTGTCAGTGGTCAGAGTGGCCTGCGTTATCAATGAGGTCAGGCAGCTGTGGACGGTTGATGATAGGAGTGCGATAGAGCTTAGTGGAAGGCACTTCTACTCTATCCCGCACCTGTGTTGGTATTATTTGTTGAATGCGGGATATTTTGCGCTGTGCCATTGGTAACAGTCACAATTACACAGTATTGCCAACCTTCGCATGTTTTAAGCTGCATTGTATTTACTGTGGCAATCTGGGATAGTGTTAGTTTACAGTGGATGTCAGTTAATTCGTTTTAATTGCTGTTAGTGAATTCATATACAACGGAATTTAGTTGTGTAGTTCAGTGACCTCGAAGCAACCCATGGGCGGAAGATTAAAGGACCCCTGACACCAAAATTGAAACCTCGAGATCTCTGTGTTGTTTGACTTTCCTGTATACGGGGGCACATCTGACCGATTATTAGTGACAAACGTTGCCTTTAAGCTATGTTAATTTGGTTTTAAAGTGAGCGTGAGTGCTCACTTGAGTTGGCTGCACCTTGCGACATCCTGGTATGACGTAGATAGAGGCCCCGTGTGACGTTCCACGAGTAAAGCAAGTATTCTGGACGTCACAGAAGGTTTGTGGGGCGCACGTGACTGGCACCCGGGGAGGCCTATTGTTCCTCACCACCCCTCTGGCTCTGTTGTCGGCCTGCTCTCCAGGTAGTTTTCGCTTAACAGGTTTAACCCATACCGAGGCACCCACATACTTTCAATCTCTACCGCACGCGGGGCCCCGATTTGAAAACCGCGCTTTCAACGTCACCACAGCTTGAGTGCACGTGGTCTTCGACGCTCCCCCGCAGGAGGCGCCAGCTTCTTGTGGTTTTTAGGCGGGCGTTTTGAAGTGATGCTAAAATGGTCGCAATTAACTACGCTAGAATTAGTTGTACGATACGCTAGAGCATTTACGATTTAATTTAGAGATTACCAGACACAAAGCTACAAATTGCAGCAAAAAAGTCACCAACAAAAATTTTGCTGTCAGGGGTCCTTTAACTGAAGATTAATTTTAACCGCCCGTTATTCTGTTTGCTTTACTTGCAAAAGGCACACTTAGGTGCAAATAGAGGCAAATGCATATCCACTGCATGTTTCTAGTTTTGTTGGCCATACCTTCAGTTTCACCTATGTGCGAAACGTGGGAGTACCTAAACTTCTAGAAATCAGTACCCGGACCCGCATTTTTGAAGCTGTAGAACCTATAATGCACTACGCTCACGATTCGCAAAAGATCATGAAACTCAAGATATCTTAATTTGAAACTGAAGCTTTCCTAAAATGATGGCCCAGGTGTCGTCAACATTATTTGTTGCAGTGCCAGGAAAAATATATGCCGCATAATGGTAACAGTAAGGCTATCTATGATAGTGTTTATCATGGCAGAAAAGAGGCTGAGTGCCGTAAGATAAGTTCAAAGATAAAACAAGGACGGTTTGCATGTTTGTTCTGGCTGCCCTTCCTTACGGTGGTCTCGGCAATCACAGGAATGGGGCAAGCTTGCGTAATGTCACGATCCAGCCGTTTCAGGTTTACTGAACACGAGATTGATTTGTGGAAACTAGTGTGTTGATTGTAGGGCTTTAGCACTGGACAAAATTTTTTCATGGGGTTTGGATAATTTGGGTATTCATTTACAAATGCAAAATCTGATGTAGAAAATGTAGTGTGACTGCTCGTTTAACATGCATCTGAACCATTTTGCACGATGCAAAGAGTCGTTGTTGGGCACTTTTTAATTTCACGTAGTAAAGCTTGCATCCCAAAGTTTATGAATATGTTTACCATAGTAGTGGAGCTCTTAGTTTTGTGAGAGCACTCTCGTGTTCGGCATCTTACGCATGACCGAAGGGCATTGGTGGAAGTTAGTATTTACCATTTCTTGCGTAACACGCTCGTGCTTCACTTCTAGGCATGAGGTCAGGTCTTCATCATGCTTTACCTGAAAACACCTCAAAGCATGCCCTCTAAGCCAGTCGCGTAATGTTTATTATTGATGCGAAGGCATTAGGTGCCCCATGAAGCAAAATATCCAGTGAGTGTCGGCGTTAGCATTCGATAACAGGAAAACTCGCGTGACCAAGTGGTGACATCATGTGGGTACTGATGTCCAGTTCAAAAATTGAATTGACCCAATTTGAGCACATGACCCAGTTGTAACATCATGTGACAGTGGCACGTGACCTTAGTACACTTATTGATCAATTTGAAGAAAGTACCAAGCGACCACGTCATATGACATAGTCACGCGACCATGTAAAAACCTTGTGTTCCAAGGTCACCTGACCAAGTGATGTCACGTGACATGGACGTCGATATGGTTTCAATGCCCAGACACGCCTTGCTTCAGATTCAGTGCACGTAAAAAGATTTAGGTGCTTCCAACATTTTTGCAAGCAGCTGATGAAAGCTCATTAACCTGGTTAAAAGCAAGACAGAGACTTGAAAATGTTGACATTGCATATCTGTGTTCGATACCAGCAGGAAAGTGCGTATCATTGCAAGCCAAAGTCGAAATAAATCATGCAGATTTTTCAAGGGAGGTGTTTTGTTTGTTATTTTTGTGATGAGTGCACAAGGATGCATGGAGGTGGTGTGTAGGGGGGCACGTCAGGCTTTCGAGCATCTTTATTTATTTTTCTTTAATTCTTGAATTATAGGCGAAACTACATGCGAAGCCTCCTATGTGATATTGACCGCATAATACCTGTTGCTGGGTGAACTGGTTCCTCTAATTAACATGTGCCTGCACACCGTTGAAAGGGGATGAAGAGTTACAGTGCAACCGCAGGAGCTGCAGGAAAGACATTGACGCGATGCTCAATTTCAATATAGACAGATATACATAGACAGAGATGCTGGACAATCCACCCTTTTCACTTTCCTGTTCTGCCTTCTGCCATTTTGGTGATTGCCAGAACGAAAGCCTCCGAGATGAAGGGGCGTTGCACGACGTTGCCGCTAGGGGAAGGGCGCATGCGCAGTGGCATCGTGAAAGTGGCGGATTGTCCTGATTGCAGGACAGTCCCTCGAGTTGCGGGACGGGTGGTCGCTTGGCACGCCAGAAAACGCGCAGAAGAGACGGGTGGCAACACGAGCGTCAAGTACCCGCGCTAACTCGCCGTGACGTCATAGGTTTCTGATGGTGTGTGTGAGGGCCTTCAGTATTATTCATCGGTAAGAATGAATTAACGTTAATGGGTGTTCCGAGGGAGCCAAAGCCGTAACCTGGCAAGTTTGGGTAAACATTGTTGAGACAATGACCAAAACACGAAAAAAAAAATAATAAGACTGAAATCCGTGACGTCACAGACATTTCGGCGCGAAATTCAAGAAATGAGACTTTGACCTTTATTTGCTCATTTCATAATGAATCTATGATCGCGACATTAACAACAGAGTTCTCGCAGAATATTTTTTCGGTCTGTCTAACCTCTTTTAGCGTTTCACTGGAAAGTGTTGTAGAAATTAAGCTGGCTTCTGGTATTGTGCCCGTCTAGCTGGCACGGTTATATTCTCCCGCCGAAGGTCACGGCACGCCTTCCAACTTGAAAAACTGCCGCTGTTCTTGGCATGGCTCTGTAGGGGCTGCAGTGCAAAGCTGCGTTACTGCTCGATCAAGGAAGTCGCCACTGTCCCCTTGCAGCGCGTAAACTATCAACCAAGCCGTTCGCATACGCTATTAAGACGGGCGGGGGGCGACTCTCAGCGTGGCGTCGTTTTTTTGTTTTTGTTTTTTACCGGCGCCAGGAAGTCGACCTTGCGCGGTCTTCGCTTTTGGTTACCGCCGATGTTGTTGCTAGTGGCGGTGAGGACGAAGAACAGAGAATCGTTTATAACTGGTTGGTTACGTGAACGTTTTGTTCCTTTTTCGCGCGTCCCACGACGCGCGCTCGCTCGCGCCGTCGGAATAAGAATCCTGTCTCTTTTTTTTTTGTCTTTTTTTTTCCGGCGGAAGGTGGCATTCTCGGGTGGCGCGCGACGTAGTTTCATAATAGCACACTAGAGGGCAACCTGGCGCTAGTGTATGTGGGAGCTGTAGCGCACGACTTCCTTCAGTCAGCGTGGAAATGGTGGGTAGTACATGGATTTGCGTAAACTTCGTTCTTTGGGCTCCGTTGAGGTCTGCAGCCGCTTTGTCGCAAGACGATGTTCAGCATTCCCACTAGGTTCACAACAAGCCGTTCTGTTACCTCAAACAAAAGTCAAGGCACAACAATGGACAAAACCAACTCAATCGAACAGACAATAAGGCCAGGAAAAGCATAGAGGTCGTTAATTGTTGTATTTAACTGTAGTGTACTGGTTGTAACGTTAATTGAAATGAAGTGGGATATGAACCCAGAACCTTTGAATGACGCGTCCGATGTTCTAGCAATTGAGCTACGACGGAAGGCCCTTTCCCGTTCCACTTCGTTGAGTATTTCTGTGCGTGTAATCTATGGGACGCGTAATTCGAAGGTTGTGGGTTCACATCCCACCGGCGGAAAGGGTGATTTTTCGTCCACCTCAATTCATTTCAGCTTTACGTCGCAGTTAGTACAACGATTAACGTCCTCTGTGCTTTTCCTGGCCGAATTGTCTGTTCTATTCGTCTGGTTGTGTCTTAACATGTAAGCGAGCCCCTCGGAATAATTCCCCCTCTTTCGTTCAACTGTAAACAAAGCCACAAGTGCGTTCGAAGCCGCAAGCACGAAGACTAGGCAAAAATCCATGTACATTCACATAATCCATTCACGTCAATCCATCCACATCATTCCCATGGTGGCTGATAGAGTTACTGTATATGCCTTTAGTAGGTAGCATATACAGTAACTCTAGTGGCCAGGCACGTAGGCAAGGGGGGGGGGGGGCGAAATTTTTCCAGCCCACGCCTTGCGTGGGCTGGAAATTTTACCACGCCTTGCGTTTTTTGTATCGCGCAGGCCGACCAGTTCTTGTGGCCGCGACGCGCGTGTTAGTTGTGTATTCCGGGTGGCAAGTTTTATGTTTTTTTTTCTTTGGAAGGGCACTACGTAACCCCCTTGCTTCCGCGATTCCCACTGTGTACGGGGCCCTCCCTCCCACGGGGTCGTCTCGTTGTCTGTATGTTTTTGTTCCGGCCGCGTCCGCCGCTGCTCCCCTCTGCGACCTGGGTGCCCCCCTCCTTCCGAAGCTCTCCCTTACCGGTTATTTTGATAGCGAATTTCGGGGACGTTGCACCTGTCGACCTTGAACTGGTGAAAGCACGCGTTCCCCTTACGCTGCCTGCCTGCCTGCCAGCCGGCGTGCCGCTGAGGAGCGCATCTGCAGCAATCGGCACGCCGACTTGTATAGACGATCTTACGTAAGACACGTGGGTGCCGCCACCGTGGGCTGTCAAACAAATGTTTCCTTTTTTTTTCTGCATATCGCGAGATGAATTAACAAGTTCATGAAACGCCGAATGCACCAACCCTGCCGTTTTCGTGCGTATGCGTCTACCGTGGCACTGAGAAGGGAAACCGACAAGCACCCGTTTGTAGCGCCAAGCCTCAGGGAAATCCGTGCGGATTTCTCGGGAAGAAAGCTTCTCAGTTGCCGAAAAATTCGTCCTGCCCCGGGGATCGAACCCGGGACCCGGGACGAATTTCTCGGCAACTAAGAAGCTTTCTTACTGAGAAATCCGCGCGGATTTCCTTCTGGCTTGGCGCTACAAACGGGTGCTTGTCGGTTTCCCTTCTTAACCCTTTGCACCACCTCGCGGGATTCCGCAGAACTGATTGCATAATGTCGTAGCACTGTTCGTTTAGTTTAGTAAAAGATACAAAACGGCAAGGTTAACTGCCCAATATGGCGGCACCGAAACCCATCCGTAAAGTAGTTTAAGTTCACATGTGATTGTGTTGGCTCATCGTCTTGCAAGGCGACCGCGTCGGTGGGCCCCGACTCGCCGTCACGTGAACGTACGCCAGTGAACCTCTCCGGTGGCAAAAAGACCTCTCTATTGGCCAGTTCGCGCGGACGACCGGGCGACCTGTCTTTTCCGGCCTAAGCCTGGGGGCCCCGAGAAAGAGGATGTGCTCGAGAAAGCAGTAAAACAAAATAAACTGGTCCGCTGCCCTCTTTTTTCTTTTTCGTCGCAGTCCTGTTCGTTGTTGCACTGCCGGCCTGCACGCACACACCCGTGAAGGGAGAGGCCTGCGTATCGGGAGGGTCGCCAAACGGCGCCGGATGGATTTTCTTGGCTTATTGCGCAATCTGCCGGACGCCGCCTCCGTGTTGTCGGCTGCCGCTGCTTATCTCGTGACTGCGCGTGATTTCTCTCACTACACACATACACACACAACAAAGTCTGTGGAGATCAAGAGTTCGCTACACTGGTTCCATCGATCATGTTTGCGCAGCTATACGTCAAAAATAATCCATGCCCTCTTCCGTCCGTGGCCCATCACTTGCACGGGCGGCCACAAGCGGATGCAGCTAGCCGCCTTCTGTTGGCAAAAAAAAAAAAAAAACGACAGCCAAATTAAATGCGCGTATATTTATCGACGGCAATCTGAAACGTGTAACAGCTGGTGCTCATTATGCATTCAATTTGTCGTTTTTTTTGGGGGGAGGCCGTGAACCCGAGCGACGACAGCTGTTGTAGACACGTACTATGTGGTTGTGTTCGAGTCGAGTACGCCGTTTAAGATCACTATCCGGTGAGGCGTCGCGTTATCCGGGAGTTCGTAATAAGCGGACCACCCTTGCGGGAGTCCTACATAAAATGGAAAGGAAATCACTTTTGTGATTATGTGTTCTTCGAAAACTCTGTCCTGAAAATGTCGCACTCGAACAATGCGCCTGTAAGTTATTTATTGGAAGAGAAAACAAAGATCAGTGTTTATTACTTTTTTAAAAATTTCGCTCGAAAAACGCCAGCACCCGAACGTCAGTGTGACGTCGCGGATTTCAGCCTCTTTTTAGTACTTTGACCACATTCGGCTCGAACAAATTGTCGTGGACTTTTCTGCCTGATAAATCATGTGGCGCCATTACGCGACAGTGTAGTTCATTATTGCCAATAAGGAATTGAGTAAGTACTACGCCCAAGGGCAGGCTTTCGAAATAAAAAAAAATTGAGTAAGCTTTAGCAGATGCCGTCGAAATCCCAAAGTTGGTGTGGAGAAGTTCTCCCTTTGCAGTTTTTTCTGGCCTACAAGGTATAACTTCTTGTGGCACTTGTGAGGCTTTTGGTATTGTGACTAGAGTTGTTTACTAACGCATGGGGAAGTCGTTTTTCTTTTTTGTGACCCTTTAAAGCCAAATGATTGTGATCGGTCTTTTTGATTTTCCTGTGCTGCACTCTAAGAAAAAAAAAAAAGAAATGTGTCCGTTGACTCTTTTTTGCTGCACATGTAATTCTCCCATCTATAACTCCATTTAGGGAGGCTTGCTGACTCTCTTTAGGGGAGTCGGGGGATGTATGACTCTCTTTAAAGACACGACTCTGATAAAGGGAGTCACGTGACTCTCTAAAGATAGCTATACATGGGAGAGTCGCATGTGTAAGCAAAGTAGAGTCAACAGGCAACTTTTTTTTCTATTTTTAGTTTGCCTTCTGCTGTTTGGTATGGGGGCGGAGCTTTGCGGGTGATCCGGGACAACCGGGATCTCCAGAACAAAAGCCTCCGAGATCGAAGGGCGTGTGGAGACCCTACGACAGCGTTTCGCGACTCTCCCGCCATGGGAAGGGCGCATGCGCCGTGACACCATGAACAAAAAAGGGGGGGGGGGAATTGCGGTAATTGCGGGTTCCGGTCTGTTCGGAGCATACAGATGCCTCGTGCGGAAAGCCGCTGCTTCAAGGATGTGAGTTAAAAAATTATTTTCTCGGAGTCTTTTGCAGCAGATTCTTTTGTACGCCACTGTGGTGGCGTATATATAGAAGCCACATTCTGCAACGCCCATCAAGCTTGAGATAACATGCGAGCACTTGGAGGGCAAAAACGGAAACAAAGCTCCTCCTATTCTTGTTGGCTTGGTCATTAGGATTCGCGACACTTTCGTGAAAACGGCGAAGCAGAAATGTTGTTCCTCAGTGGACTGTGCTCGAAAAACAAATCTTGAGAGTGCGTGGCGAAACGTTCCGTTATCTTGGGAGTAAGTCAGGTACGCTTGCGGATTCGTTATGTAACGAACATCGATATATATGTAGTCGCTGCATCGTGTGCTCGAATGATCTGCAAGTTGTCCCTGCTGTCAGCCTTCATCTTTTCAGTGACCGCTGCAGTTCGCTTTTAATTATACGGCGCGGTTAAATCTCTACGAGCTTTTTTGTATTCACATTATGCGTGTGTTAGTGAGAGCGTTGAGCTAAACAGGTGTGCTGAGGGAGCTTTTGTGAATATAAACACGTAATAGACAACGCAGTCGTTAAGTTAATATTTAATAAAGGCATTTTTTTTTGTAGTCTCTGTGAAATATTGTCTGCCGTCTCATAAAGAATTCAACTAGAGGGTTAACGTTCCTGCAGACTTAAGGCAGGTGCACCGATGAATTAGAATAATTTCCCCCAATGCTTTCGGTTCATCATTATCATCAGCATAACGGCGCCCACTGCAGGGCAAGGCCCTCTCCAATTTTCCGCCAATTCACCCTTAATTCCCTGTGCTTGCAGCGGCCGCGTTATCCCAGCCGTCATCTAATCTCATGTGCCCACCTGATTTTCTGCTTTCCCCTTGCCTTCTATTGGAGTCCGGTCTGTTACTCTTGACGATTAGCGGGCTATCTTGCCTACGCGCTACATTCCCTGCCTGTGCCCATTTCTTCTTCTGGATTTCGACTAAGATGTCCTCAGCACTTTTGTTTATGGGCGGTGTAATGTTGCTGAATGCCTCTCGTTGAGGTGGACACGTATTATCTGCCGGAAGTCGCCATCATACCCCGTTACAGTTGGAAGTGTTATCAAATAATAATAATAATAATAATAATAATAATAATAATAATAATAATAATAATAATAATGAAAATTCAGTGGCTCTTGCCCTACCGGGAAAATGGGGCCAAGCGAAACTCGGCTTGGTGTGCGTGACCTACTAGTTTTCTTTCTTTCCGTATCGCGTCGCGCAATGCTGCCTCCTGGCCGTTTCCTTCCTCCGTGCCGGGAATGGGACCTTCGTCCACGTGTTTAGCAGCGCAACTCCCCAGTTGCTGCGGGCAACAACGACGGTCACGCGTTCTTATCCCGGGGGCGACAGTGAAATGCATGTCAACGTGGAATGGTAATTCTTGGAAACATTTCGGCGCGCACACAAAAGACGAAAACGAAAGGCAAGAAGACAAACGGGCGCGAACTCACAACTAAGTTTATTGAAGGAAGTACACGAAACATATAACCCAGGGTAGCTCAAGAGCGCATGTGCGTAAAAAGAATCAAACAAACAAACAAGAACATAAGGAAACATAAGAAAAAACACATCATGACAGTAATATTGCAGAAGTATCTACATCGTGCAGCAGATTTTAAAAGTCAAGTGCTACTCAAAAAGGTGAACTCCTTGTCAGTTAGTGCAATCGATGGGTTGCTTACGCATTTATCAGCACACCTTCTAATGTGGAAAGCTTCAACTATTTCCCGAGTTATCTTGTCTTTATGATAAAACAAAATGTTAGTATCACACCACACAGGATGACATTGGCAGTTCCTGCAATGCTCGGCTAGATGGGAGTTATTACTATTATCCAATGACTTCATATGTTCATTAAGGCGAGTGTTGACGCAATGGTAAGTCGCCTCGATAAAAAGGTCAGATCGCCGTATCAGAAATGGCCGATCGCGGACAAGCCCACGATGGGGAGAGCGTCACTTATTGGGAAAACTGCGCGTAAAAAATAACGCGCGTCGTCGTGACGTCACCCTTCGAGGGCCTCGTTTGCAACCCGCATTTCGGTACACTCGCGGGAGCCAGGTATTTTCGCGGTCACACCTACGAAGCCAATTTGCGGGGCAATACAAGCTTCGCGTGAATAATAATAATAATAATATAATAATAATAATAATAATAATAATAGGGAATGGGCATACGTCTCGCTGCTGTATTGGCGCAGCGGATGGACGGCCGGCGACACTGTTGTGCGTCGTGCATGTCCTCGTGAACTTGTTTCTCCAGCGAGGCGGAAGACGCCGCCGTAGTCGACCTGTCGCTTCGAGTGGGCAAAGACTTGCGACAAAAATATTTCGCGATAGCTACGGCGATAACACGATTAGATATACGTGGCACGAGTCCCCTTCGGTAAAGCGTTTCACTTTCGCTAGTCGGCTCCTTTCGATCTAAAGATCGCACCTCTTATCTCCCTCTCGCGCGCTCTGTGGGCACTAGCGCGCGCCGATATATGCCAGCCGCTGCCTTCGATGAAGCAGTGTTGTTGTACATCGTTTCCGATTATCTTCTGCTGACCCGAAGGTCGCGGTAGCCACCATAGTCGCGGGTTCGATCCCGGCCGCCGCCGGTCGCATTGTTAGGTGGAGGCGGAAATGCTAGGGGGCGGTGGCCGAAATTTCCGGAGGCCTCCATTATGGTGTGGCTCGTATTCATGTCGTGGTTTTGGCACGTAAAACCCCGCAAATTATATTATTGATAACCACTCTTTTTATGTACGTTAGTGCGTGCGTTTGTGTGCTCATGCCCCCCCCCCCCTATTCACCAAAGAGGTGGGACGCAAAATCAGCCCCACACATTGACAATATAGAGGGGGGGGGGGGGGGCGCAGTGTCAGCGCCATACATTGATACAATTGGGAGGGTGGGCGAGGCGACGAACCTCCCCCCCCCCCCCCTGAAGGGGAACCCTGTGCACGCCTATGTGTGTGCTCATGCAAAATCGAACATTTTCGGGGGTATAACCCCCCCCCCCCCCTCCAGTGTCCTGGCTACGCCACTGGTACCCATTTATAGAAAGTGGATGGCCAGGAGCGCGTTGTCTTCAAAAGTACGCCATTTTTTGAAACATATTCTTGCAAGTCGTGACGCGCGAAGACGAGAGAGATGGTTCGTGCAACTGCTCAAACCAAGATGGCGGCGGCCAGTCTCCCGTTACGAAGGGATTCTTTTCTCTTTTTTTTTTCCGAATTGCGCGGTTTGCGTGCATTCCGCCTTTCGAGAAAAAAGAAAAGCCTCGGGCACGTCTCATCACGTCCATCTTCCCTGTCTCCGCGTACGTGATGTCTCGAAATCGAGCGCGTCGCATTTCTTACTCCGTTGGCCCAGCGATCGGCGGGGGGGGGGGGGGGGGGGGGGGGGGGGCGGCTGCGGAAGGGATCGCCTGTCGCGCACAGGCATTCCGTCGACCTTGGCCCTCCTCCCCTTTCCTTTAGCGTTCGTGTTTTCTTTTTCTTGTTTTTTTACCGTGGTGTTTGTTTTTCCGTGTACGTTGCCGTTGCTGTCATTGCGGGCACAGCGTCGTTTCCGAACGCTACCTTTTTCGACATCGGGCTACATCCTGCCGGTGCCGCGAACAACGGTGCTTGTTGTTTCGGGTTCTCGTTTTCGTGTCTGCGCGTGCGTGCCTGCGTGCGAGTTGAAGTGGAGGTGGGAGTGTAGCGCTCCTCATGCTGCTTGACTTTGAAAGATTGATTTATGGGGAGGTTTGCAGGGGTGGGGGTATCGATTGACGGTTAGATTGGATGGATGGATCGAGTCGTCCTAACCTTCCAAAGCAATGCAAGAGCTAAGGCCAAAATAGTTGTAATGGTTTTTTTGACCACCTGGACTTTATTAATGTGCTCCCAAAGCACAGTACACAGTGAGGGACAGTGTGTGTGTGTGTGTGTGTGTGTGTGTGTGTGTGTGTGTGTGTGTGTGTGTGTGTGTGTGTGTGTGTGTACACAGATAATTTTCTCCCCCTGTGTGCAGTGATAACTGAAAGGTAATTGGAGGTAGCCCATACCATCAGGAGGTACAACAGGCTCAAGCCAACTTAAAATAAATGAATAGAGCAAATATCCCCTAAAGAATTTTTCAACAAAAAACTGTTAAAGAACATTACATTGACAAGACCCAAAGAGACACGTTTTTACTGGTCCAAGCCTCGGCCACAACTGCCAGCTGCCAGCAGCTGCTGCGTGACACGAGCGCACACGCGATCGTCGTCGTCTTCTACGCGCTCACAGCCGCCGAGCGCCCCCATAGCTTTCATCCAATAGGCTGAGTAGGTTATCAGTTTGGAAGGATCACGTCAGAATACATCGGCGGTGTATTTCCCCTGGTTAAGTTGAGTTCTGTGTTTTGTGTGTGACAGCGTGATTCGCTGTACGCATTGCTTGGGAACCTCGAACATTCTCGTTTTTTTCTGCTGCATTGAGATGATTGTGTTGTCAAGGGGGGTGTTGGTGTCAAGCGCTTTGTGAATAGGAAATTCTACGCTGTGATTTGAATGGTTGCTCGGAATATTGAGTTCCAATTTTTTCATTCTTAGCACAAAAGCTGCCATGCCAGCAGAAACGAGCCATTATCGGATAGGAAATACTCAGTGGGCTTTCTGCAGTTCAGCCTATATGGGGCAGTTTAGGATAAGGTGTTCTAAATAATTTACCATAAATAACCTAAATAATTTACCATAAATAAATACCTAAATAATTTACCATACGAAGCTGGCACGATGAAATATTCATGGTTGTTCTGACACGTCTTTTGCTCGATGGCTATTACCACTGGAAATGTAAAAACAAACAAAATGATAATTTTGAAAGAAACATGCTAAATAATTGTGATGAGTGAACAAAGATGACAAATATAGGTATAGAATGCAAAAGTATGTGGCCAGTCTCATAAAACTGTGTGAAAACATTAACCTTGCCATTGTCATTCTTATTGCATTTTTTACACAACCTTTCCTCTCTCTTTTATTGCACTTAAATTAGGGTATTTGTAGAGTGAAGCAGAGACTGTCAAAATGACGTGGCTTATCTCATTTTTGTCATCTAGCTTTATGTCAATAAGCCTTGAACACACAAGTGGCTTTGACTGCTTGGTTTGACTGACATTATGCGAAATTGAAAAATTTTGAACATAGTAACTTGGCCATTTGGCAGTGTCAGATGCTTCTCAACTGTTCAGAAGGTTCAGGAGTAGTAGTTTGACTGTTCGGAAAACCACACTCAATAAATGCTTGGCATACTTGTCAGAAAACCATGCAGTGAGTTGATTACGGGATTTCTCACAGTTCCTTTATGGGCCTAGTACAAAAGGGCTGGTAGGATTTATACATTCATTTCTTTCATAATGTTACACATTACCATGGACAAGTAATACTATAACCTGCCATGTTGATGCTATTTTTTGTTCCTGAGAGTAAGCTGCGACAAGTAATGAAGTTCCGAGTATAATAAAACATGTCCCAACTGCACTACTGCTTTTTTCACGTTCCGTCCGTGCACGCTGCAACAGGCTCATGTGATGCTGGTGCAGTAGTTGTACCCCACTGTTCAATTTAGCCTGCCAATGTTTTATTAAGCACGAAATGTTTTTTAGGTCCCGTTGTCTGCGACCTACGATTAACCTTGAGCAAAACGCTGAAGCTGTTATCCGGACACTCGTATGAGAACGTCTGGGCAACCAGTCAAAAGTTACAAAGTAAAATGCGGTCTCTGGTGCCCAGCCTTTTGTACAGGAGTGGATTACGTACGCTAGCTACTGCCCAAACATGTTACAAAGTATTGCTTCCAAGTTCTTCTTAATGTTCTTTTTTTATTTTAATTTCACAATGAATATGGGCTAATAGAGACTTTTAGCACCCTTTATGAGAGGCCTTAGTAAAATAGTTTTTGTGTGTTGCTGGTAAATGAAGGTGTTTGTGTCCTTGAAGAGGTTCAGTTGAGAATGAGCGTCGCAGTGCTGTGGTATACAGTAGAAACTCTCTAACATGTCTTTTATGGCACCTTGGGAATAGGAGTTGGTCACCGGAAAAGGGACAATACCCTCGTCATCCAGATGAAGGTATTGAAATGCTACGGCGCGCCTGTGCATTGTACACCTGTGCACCTGTGTCTGTGTACTTGCTCTCCAACTACCACAACATTTGCCTTGTGACTAGCTCATTGGGAAGCACGATTGCCTCAAAGAGGCAGTGACACCCAGTTTCGGCCCTAGGCTCGCATGGGTTTCTCTAGTTGCCTTGTGGCTACTTTCGTGAGGATGCCGGGAATTTCATTCTTCAATCTTGCTTGACTCGTGTATTTCCATTCACCTCACCTGGTTATCCAGTAGCCAGAATATACATAGCACGCCAGTGTGCCATACAGGGACCATGCTTCAGTGACGTTGTAATGCTGAAAATGCATAAGCAAATGGTGTATCATTGGGTTTTGTTGCAGTTGCCTGTCTTGTGTTATGTTCACAGGCATGATGATGAATACACCTTCAAGGTCAATTTCACTTATTGCATTGTTGTTTGCTCTTATTCCATGTTGAATGCAATAGGGTGTTCTGTTTGTTATCATGTGCTTAACATTCTCTCTCTATCTCTCTTGTCCCTGTTTCTATTACAGATGGGTCTGCGAGGACTTTCCAGAGCTCAAGGCTGCCATGGAAAACCATGTCCTCAATGACTATGACACCAAAAGGCAAGCGCTGTTTCAGTTCTGTGTGACCAGTGCTGCAACATGCAAAGAAAAAGAAAATGTCTGTGAGGTCTAGAATTGCACAGTTGACACTGAGGTGGCAACGATTTCAGGTCTTGAAGTAACTTTGGCTGGCACCATGTGCAGGGAACATGTGCTAAGGAATCGTGCGTGTCAAGCACATACAAGACCACACATATGCACACTGAACCACTAACATAGGCAATCTATCATTGCCGTTATGTTGAACTGAGAAAGAAGTGTGAAGATGTATAACATACTTGAAACAATGGTTCGAAATAGGTGGGTTAGTAAGTGGGAGGGAGTGGGGGAGTAGAAGCACAGTACTGCATTACGTTTTAGACTGAAATTGTTTAGTTAAGCATCACATTTACAGGTACTTATTCGAAGTTTTATATTTTCTCAGATGATTACCGAACAGTGCCTTTTTTTGCTTAACCCCCCACCTCCCGCCAAACAGTTAAAGGGTTGTGTCTTTTACAAGGAATGTATCAATTTGCCTGCTGTAGTTCAGCAAAGTTACGAGGGATGAGAGAATTTCATGGGCAACCTGATGTTAGCTAGATTCCGATGTTCATACATGGGCCAAAACTAACACTTCATAGCGTAAGTGGATAGATTGTTCACTTTGGCCCATTGCTGTTGTGACCTCTGTGTTTTGAAATTTTGACCTGCTCTTTGCTTTTTCTTTCTTTTTTCCCTCATGACTACAGCTATGAGAGCATGCGGACCCTTTGCGACAAGTACAACAGAGCAATCGACAGTTTCTTGCAACTCGTGAGTTGACTTTCGAAGTTGCACGCTTGGCTTCTGTTGATTCGGGTGTTGTTGGGTGTGCCTTTGTCATCTGCTTTGCGTACCCCAGAAGCTGTTCAGATTACGCAAGCATGTTGTTGAATTCTCAATAAACCACCCTAGACAGATGTCTAGTCGTAGCCTTAAGCCCTGAAATGCATTCAGCTGCATGTCGCAAGGATGCATTTCATTTTGTTACAATAAAAACATTTCTAGGCACCGCAGGTAGATCGAGATACTTTCAAACACTGCTTTCAACATTTGTATTCATCGTAAACCCTTAGGACTCGGTGATATGCGAGCTGGAAGCGGGACAGATGTATGATAGGTCTTATAGGGCCAGCTATCTGGAATGCACTCCCGAAATCCTTTACGTCAGGGTTAAAGGAGCACAGACACCAAAATTTCGCATCTTGTTTTTTTCTGTTGCAATAAGTAGTTAACGACCCACTTATCACGGCTTGAAAGCTCTTTTGCTCGAGCGCGCATCCGTTAATTAATTGGAGACGGTTTTATAGCACTCAGTCGCGGTTTCGGTTTCAGAGAGCGCCGAGGGAGGCGGGACCCAGAGTGGTTTTTGTGTAAACATAGCTGGCTACGGGGGGGGGTGAGCACACAAAACCGTGTCAACAACTCTTTTCAACGAAGGCTTCCTGGGTGCTGCTGCAATGCCCTCTGAGAGGTCGTAAATATGCGTGACCCCCCAAGATGCACTGTGGAGGCGGGGACATCAGCCTTTGTACTTCCTGCAAGTCTCCCCTTCTTTCCGTTGAAAAGTTCTGCTAGGAGAGAGTGGGAGAGAGCGCCCGCAACAATCGTGGCAGCCAACGCAAACTCGTGACGCAGGTGGCGGTGTGTTGTTTACAACAACACCATCGCCGTTTCGCGTGGAGTGGCGCGTAGCGCACTTTAAACGTGATTTTGAATATGTTGTAGGCTATATTATTTGTTGATATTTCGTAGATGATGCGTGTATGTCCACACAAATCTGTCCTACAGGTTATCTGGCCTTCGAAATTTTGTGTCAGTACTCCTTTAATGTGGCAAGTTATCAGGTGCATACTAGTAAGAGCTGACAGAGATGCTCTCTGTAGACTGTTGTATTGACTAGTACAGCAGCTTAAAGGGAGGACCGCTTCAGAAACGCGTTTCTTTATTTTCGAGTGGATCTTGATGCAACTTTCACTGCCCATGTACGTTTGTGTCCCAATTTCGAATATGCAGTTGTTCTTTCTATTACAACATGTATTTTTAAAATATCAGACATGTCGTGTGCCTTGTTGGGAGCAAAATTTTTTTCTAAGCTGTGAGAGTTGAGAAGCAAATCATCGTGTCGCTATCATCTGGAATGAATACTGTGGGCAGTAAAGCAAGGGGGCATACTCTACGCCGATCTGAACAAAGGTTATGATATGTTGAGCTTTCGTGGGTGAAATCCCTGCTTGACATCAACTGAGTCGCAGATGCTCAACGTGCGTTAACTTTTGTTCAAATGGGTTTAGGGCACCGATCTCTGTTTCATTGTATAGAGTTCTCTTTCCAGATTATTGAGACTTGTGGATTAGCTTTTTGAAGAAAATCTTGCTTCTAACAATACAAGAGATATTCAATGTTTCAAAAGCTACATAGGTACTGTATTAGAAAAATAGCTGCATATTTGAAATTGGCACGTAAAAATACGTGAACTGTGAAAGTTTCATTAAAATCTGCTCAAAAACAAATAAACAATAGCGTGCTTCTGAAGTGGGGTCTCCCCCTAAGCATGTACAGTGATTATCAAACTTTGCGAGCACGCAACGTTGCACTGGTCAGATGTGTTACATTGACTGACCTGTTTTCAAAACACTAGTGAGCCCTAGTGGACAAGTGCCACGGGTCCTTGCCGTCTCCGCTTATTTGTCGCGCACTTGGGACGTAACGTAAGTAATGTGGTCACTTCCCCTCTTATCAGGGTTTGCTGCATTTGTACGTAGGACCTCATTAGTATTCACATGCACCTCATTAGTATTCAAGAGCTCGTAGCACTTTATAATTAGTATAAAATTCTCAAAATACAGTAGACTCTTACTAAACGGAAACCTCTTGAACGGAATTGCTGCTTGAATGGAACAACTACTTTGAATATGATTGGTTTTGTACTTGAACAGTGCATCCTGTTAATCTCTCAGTAAACAGAACTCCTGCTAAGCAGAACATACTTTCTTGATCCCTTCAGGATCCGCTTAACGAGAGTCCACTGTACATCTTTGATTTGTTGACATCATCATTAGGCATGTCTGCCACGGTGGTACAGTGGTTACGGTGCTCGGCTGCTGACCCGAAGTTCGTGAGTTCGATCCCAGCCGCGGCAGTCGTATTTCAATGGAGGCGTAATAATGCTAGAGGACCGTGTGCTGTGCGATGTCAGTGCACATTAAAGAACACCAGATGGTTGAAATCTCCGGAGCCCTCCACTACAACGTGCCTCAAAATCATAATGTGGTTCTGGCACATAAAACTACACAAATTATTATATTGTTAGGCATCGTATATGGCACCTTTATTCACCAGCGTAACCGAAATGTTCAAGTTTTACCACTATGAATACTAATGAGGTGTCTTTCCTAAATGGGCCAATCCTTTACGTTTCGAATGTCAGGGCTATAACCCCCTCTGGTTCATAATGGTGTTTTGCCCCTCTGGTTGCCGCACTGCATTGCGCAAGTGTTGCACTGTGTCACTTAGTTGTGTCATTCCCCGTGACGCCTCGGCAATGTCATTCGTGGCCTTGAACGATGTGCGAACGCTTTTCCCCTCGTCCCCAATTGCTGCTGCGCCATGCTGTCTCGCCGCTGCCATCGCTTGGCTGCCCCAACCCCCCTCTCCTGCTTGGCCGCCACCTCTTCTGCCCACTGCTGTGCTGACTGCGTGCCCCTGCCGTGTGCGTCGTTCATATCATCATCATCATCACCTCTGCTGCCATTGCTGCTGCTGCCACTGCTTCACCAACCCCCTCGTGTGTCTCATCTTGGCTGACTCTGGGCATTGCGTCACACCGGACAATGGTTATTTCACTTTTTTTTTTTTTTTGTCACATGCTGGGGGAGGGGGAAGGGGGTCTGTGGACCCCCGTGTTTAATAAGCAAGAAATGCTTATTGTATACAAGTCATTCTTGCGCAGCCTTGCCTCTTTCTTGCCCAATGGAGGAGAGATCAAGCAGAATCTGTATATTTACAGCTGCGGTTCTCAAGCAGTTCTTTATATAGTTACAGGTGCAGTTCTCAGTGAATTAAGTGTAATGTCTCTCTCCTGCATGAAGGCTAAACCAGTCTTTTAAGCTGAAGCAGATCACTAAGCTAGGTTAAAGGGACACTAAAGGCAAATATTAAGTCGACGGTGATTGTTGAAATAGCGGTCCAGAAACCTCGTAGTGCTACTTTTGTGCCAAGGAAGTGCTTATTTTGAAATAAAATCACGTTTTAGTGGTCCGCATCGCGTTAGCGCACTTCAAGTCACCCACCTGAAAGCGGTCTTTCTCACGTCACTGTTGCCGTGCCCAACGTTGCCCGCCTTTACTGCGCGGCGGCGTGCACTGGCGCCGTGCGCCATTCGGGGATCCGGCAACATCACATGCATGCGGCATTTTGTCGAACTTTCTGTCAGAGTGACTTTCACGAGCGCGAAAAACACACGCGCCAGTACGCGATACCGAAACTACCGAGACGCGACCGCGTGAGTGAAGCAGGGCGCCGGGCGAAGCGCAGTTCGATGAAAACAGAACCTTTGAACCACGTGCGCCGTTCCCCATGGTAACGCCAAAGAGGTCCTATTTTCCATGGATCAAACAGAGACGAACAAGCAGCATTTGATTACGTCTTGTGATGCACGGAAGATTCTTTTTTTATTGCAGCTAGTTTGATAACGAGTGATTAATTGTAGTCGAACTCTCTCACGTCATCGGGATCACTTCCAAAATGTCCCGCTCGTGGCTCTCATCGTGTCATACATTTAGCTTAATTTCTCGGTAAGTAGGGCACTGCTGTTGATTATATTGCCGTTTTAGACGTCATGCATTGAGCTTTCACTATGGCATAAATTGTTATTTGCCTTTAGTGTCCCTTTAAACTAGTATTCTACCCTTTAGATACTGTCTATCTAGTAAACATTTCAGGCTTGAAAAAATATGACTATTTTTAAAGTCTTATGACCTTAAGCCTAAGCTGAGTTTGTTCCCAAATTTCTTATGCATTCAAACTGTAATTGCAGCAATGTCACTGCGTTATGTCCCGTGTGTTAGTGTAGTGTCATTGACATGGGCCTTCTGCTTTCTTGTCTTTTTCCTTCTGCTGAAAAGGTCCGCACACTTCATTATGCTGGGCTTTATTTTAGTGGTTAATGTACCATAACACTGGTAATTAAAGCTGCAAACCATTTCATGATACAAACGGCATTTCTTGGCCAGAATTGAGGCTAAAACAGTATTATAAAATCGTTTGGTTCGGTGCTGAAATTATTCAAGAAGATGGGTTAGGGATACCTAAAGGCAGTGGCAAAGCTGACAGACTACGAGGAAAGTAAGTCAACCGCACATTTAGTTGTCTGCAAAAAAGTGAAATGTGAATTGTTAGAGCCAGCGATGAATAGATAATGGGATGAATAGACTGTGGGTTGTAAGGTATTTAACGAACAACTTGATCGTACGAGACTGCATCGTTGAAAGCTGTGGCACTGTGCATTCAGTATGAGAATGCTACTCTAAAAACATAAGTATTTCTTGCTTATCGATGTACCCAGCGTTTAGAAACAGTTGCCGGTTTCTTCAACACTGAGCTGCTGCTTGCAACCATCAGGCTTTTTCTTTCTTTCTCTGCCCAAGCTAATGGCAAAATGAGGCTCGTTCCTGGCATGTCTCTGACACCTTTTGAACTGTTGTCCGGTTTGTCTTGGCGCTGTCCCGGCCAGCCATGTTGACACTGTTGCTTGTGCATGGTTCTGCGCTATGCCTTGGTGTTTTGGTAGAACTCGCTTTTCTGCGACACCTGATGCACAACATTTGCACACGTGTGTGCTCATGTGATGCATACTACAACATGCACATGTTGCGCATACGCATGTTGGGGATCACATTTTGCCTCCCTCTTACTGTTTGGTGCATCCATGTTAGGAAAAAAAAAGGGTTGGTACTAATTTCCTTGCGCTGGCACATATGTTTAAAATTTGTGATGGTTTTTGCTGTTACTTTCTCTCTCTTTCATTTTTTTGTTGCATCTTGTTTAATGGATGACTTCTTACCATCCATGTTGTCTTGTTTGTTGATTCTACACCCCTTCAATGTCTGCCATAAAATAACTGGTGCCTCTGCATGCTGTGATATGTGCATTGTTTTGTGTGCTGTTATAATACAACATTATTGAGTCAGGTGCCTCTACAATGAAAGCATTTCGCATGCCCAAGCTGAACTCCTGTCCTTTACGTGCTGTTACCATGAATGCCTCAACAGCAAATACTGCTACAACGAATGAAGATACCAGTAGGATGGAGTTTGCACATTGTTATCAGCTGAAGTAGTTGCTTTACAATTAAACTCAACTCGTAGTACCACCACTAGAATATGCACACAGAGAGAGGGTTAATTGATGCTGCTACGAAAACCATGTAGTAGTGCCCAAATGTGGAGTTCGCAGTAGCTTTGGTAATCTCTCACAACTGCAAATGCAGCAAATGTATAATGCTGCAAAACAGTAACAGTTATTTCGATTGACCAAAGGCGCTTTGATCAAGATCGAGAAGACTATGAAAATGACGTGATAACTTGGCGTTAGCTGTTCATGTTGCATGTGTACGTATTTGGAAATTTGTCTGTATGTAGTCATTCCAGGGCCTATCTGTTATGTAGCAATATAAGTAAAAGGCACTGCAGGCACCGAACAGCCTTTCCACAATACCACTCTTACTTCGTAGTTTCACTACGACAGTTCTTATGAGGGAGCCAATAGTAGCATTTGACACGCAGCAGCTCAACCTTCCATTTCTCACTGGTATCATTTCAGAGTGTACCATGAGCCTCAGTGCTGTACTAGTATGAATTTGAAGTCTCACAGTTCATCGAGCAAAATGTACAGAAGGAAATTAAGGACTTCTTTCACTAAGCACCGCTTCAGTTCATGTTAAAATTCTCCTTAATCTACTCTCTGGTGAGCCAGAGGGTGAGGCTTCAACGACGTGACCTGTGTAACAAAGAATTCAGGCACTTCTTAGCACTTCAGTACAGAGGCATACGATTGCATGTGTTCACATTAGTACTTGAATCGGGCACGTGGGTGATGTGCTTGGTAAATGGCCATACTCGCGCAAACTGTTCCCTTATCATTTTGTGGAGCTGTTCTTGGTTTCAAAGTGTCGAACAAAGAGCCTCTGCACCAGTGGACGCTTAACTACAAAAGTTTGCTGCATGTTTACGTAAAGAGGAGGAGCTGAATTTACAGTGCTTGCGCTGAACTATGATGTCTGTGATGGTTGCCTGGCCACTTGAATGCGCCTTCAAAGCCTAGGCTGTAGGCCGAGGTCATGATCGTTTCACCTTTGACTGCAAGCTCCATTTATTTTAACCACATGGTCAGTTTGATATTACAGAGGGATTGGGTTTGTGTACAGAACGGTTGAACAAAATGTGGTCTGCACAGTTAATCTTTTACATGTACGATGTTTGCTAAAGCATCAGGAAACGTGTAGTGGGTCGTTAGTACTGACAACATCAACGTGAAGTTGGTTTCACTCCTGTGATTTACAAAGCCGAAATGAGTTTTAAAAGGAAAGGCCTTTGCGTTGCATGACATACCTTGTGATGACGGTCACTGCGACTGGCAATTGCACCTGTCCTGCCGCATGATTGTTTTTGCAAGCACGTTTGGTTGCAGAGTGCGAATTGTAGCCTGGCTTTCCGATTGACCGGGTAGACCATAGTTTGTGTCGACGGTCGTCGGTCAACGAGGATGCCCCTTGCCTGTTTTACAGTGGAAGGGCACATCACTTCCCGAGCGGCTGCACACGCGACCGTCGACGGCACTGCTGCGGCACATCCTCCAGCAGGTGTATAACACGGCCATCACTGATCCCGAGAGGCTCAACTCTTACGAGCCCTTCTCTCCCGAGGTGAGCAGAACGAAACGTGCTCTGCGGACAGATGCCAAATTTAGTCATCTTTGTTTATGAAATCGACCTGTCTCTCGAAAATTTCGGGTGTTGTGCACGTGCGGCAAGACCAAGAAATTCTCTTCCTCTTCTGATTTACCGTATTTAGTCGAATGTAACGCGAGCTTTTTCCCCAGATTTTTGCTACCTAAAGTCGACCCTCACGTTACAATCGAATACCAAAACTACTGTTCTTTTTTTTTCCTGGATGCAATAAAAAGTCACCCCTCGGGTTACAGTCGCGGTCGCGTTACAATCGAGTAAATATGGCACTATTCATTTACTGTCCATGATGCTCAATATTTTGATTAGTTAACTTATCGTGAACTGAATTAGACGTCAATTTTTTTTTAGGAACTGTCTCAATTTGAGTTCAACCGTCGTATGTGTCGGCAGTATATTAGTGCAGTTTTTCTTCAGCAGAAGTACTCCAAGATATTTTTAGTGATGAGAATCACTAGCCTGGGAATGTGATAGAACAAGAACCAGTAATGTAGCTCCTTGCAAATTATACGATGTCAAACACCTGGCCTGTAAAGGGACAGTAAAGTGAAAGATGATTTCACTTGCATTTATAAGTCACCCTTCCACAGTGCAGTAAACCCTCATTAATACATATGTACCCTCTGAGAATGTGCCATAACTATGCACTAACCAGCAAGTGCTAAATTGCGTCTCTCTTTATCGCTACAAACTAATAAATAAATGCGATGCTATAGTAAATGTTGCCTAAAGTACCCACTACAAGGCCTTTTCTTTTTACCAATGCGCGAAAAAAAATTCCAGCTCTTGAACATGACCAGCGAGAGCATGCGGTGGTAGTACCATGGAGCATTTCGAAAATGTGATAGGTGACAGAGACATACAGGGGCTTACGTGGCGACAGGGTGGGCAGGGTGCTGAAAACCGGCACTGCTGCCGCGTAGAACCGATTGCCCCCTAGCTATTTATGTGCAGCGTGTCACCTACTAAGCTCACCTCATTACTGCTGGGATGCTAGCTGTACCACATGCGCCTGTTTGCCGTGGTAGTGTCTGTGCAGTGAGGTTGCATCTGCCATTCCTGATTGTGCATGGGTGCTGTGAGTATTTTGTTGGGCCAACGCAGCAACGTACGCTTCGTTGTTTCTGCAAGCAATGCGCACTTTTATTAGCGAGAGGCAGCAGCAAACGATGTTGCGACACGTTTTGGTTGTTGCCCGTTAAAAGCGTGCAGTACGCTTACAATTTCACCAACGGCACTACACCAAGCGGGCAGTGAAAGCACCTTGAATTTCCCACACCAGCTTGCTGCAAGTCGTAGATTTTTACTACTGCCAGGACCTGGATAAATATTTATTGGCGAAAATGGATTACTGCACTGTATTCTAAAACTGAGTCAAAGACTTAAACATGGCAAGTTTCTGGAATTTTCGTCGACCCAAGGTAGCCAGTTTACCAAAAAGTGCTTTGGAACTCAACATATTAAGGTTCTGAAACGAAATTTATGTAGTTGAACTTGCACCTCCAGTTCCTCTCATAACAATCCTATGATGCAAAACTAACGACAATATAGTTCTGAAAGAATAATTTATCATTCTTTACTCTTTAGTGTCCCTTTAAAGGAGCACTGACACAAAACTATGGATCTTGTTTTTTTCTGTTGCAATAAGTAGCTAACGACCCACTTATCACGGCTGGAAAGCTCGTTTGCTCAAGCACACAACGGTTAATTATTTGGAAACGGTCTTATGCCGCCCAGTCGCAGTTTTGGTTTCGGAGAGTGCCGAGTGAGGCGGGACCCAGAGTGGTTTTCGTGTAAACATAGCTGCCTACGTGAGCACACAAAACCGCGTGCACATGAGCACCGCGTTGACAACTCTTTTCAACGAAGGCTTGTTCAATGCTGCTATAATTCCCTCTTAAGACGTAAATATGCGTGACCCCCCAAAAATGCACTGCTGAGGCAAGGACACCAGCCTTTGAACACCAGTGCAAGCCTGCCCCCTCATTCTGTTGAAAAGGTCTCCTAGGAGAGAGCGCCCGCAAGAATCGTGGCAGCCAACACAAACTCAAGACGCAGCTGGCGATTGGTTATTTACACAAAAACCAAAGGCGTGTTTCACGTGCAATGGTGCGACACGCACTTCAAAATTGACTTTAAATATGTTCTAGGCTATGTTATCCGTTGATATTTCGTAGATGATGCATGTGTGTCCACACAAATCTATCCCACAAGTTATCTCGCCTTCAAAATCTTGTCTCAGTACTCCTCTAAGTGAAATTATTAGCTTTACTATGCACGTAGGTCAACAGGACCGATCAACCAATCAGTTGAGCCAGCTTGTATAATTTGACCGAGCCACTTTTATTTTGAATTTTGTTGCGGGTGGTGACGGCCGGTCATCTCACATGCCTTGTGTGTTCTGTTCCTTGCAGGTGTACGGCGAGACGTCCTTTGAGTTTGTGGCGCAGATGATCAACGAGCTCGAGTTCACGCCCGACGATGTCTTCATTGACCTGGGCAGCGGAGTGGGACAGGTTAGCACTGGTGGAAGTGGTGTGGAAATTGCACCACGCAAATGCACCGTGGCTGCATGTTCAGCTAAACATAGCCTATTCTTGCGGTTACTGCGCAGAGCCTGTGCTCAAGACACGGCTGCGTACTTCGTTTCATACATGGTCATTTGCAGCAATGCTTTTTCTTTCCTTTCTGCTTGGATCTGCGACCCAGGGATAGTGCGTCGCGTATGAATGAAAAGTATACATGTAGTACGAGCCATTTCATTTGTAAAAACAAGTCTCGGACCTCTATTTCTGTTAATACAACTTATTTCTTACATGAAAGGGGCGAAATGTCTGGGCCAGATAACCAGGAAACCAGTGGAGTAATGTTCGTATGACCAGTGGCCGTAGCACATCACTCAAGACCTAAATTCGCCAGTAAATGGCCTACGGGAAGCACAAATTAGTACAATAGCAAAAGTAACAGGCCGTTTGATGAAAGCCTGTATCTGCAGGTTTTAGTTATGTAATACTTTCTGGTGTAAAAGATGCCTTTCTTCTCCTAAGTTTCCGAAGGTGCATCTTGTGCAATGGTGCATCTAGTACAGTCGGCAGGTTTTTTGGGCACTAATTTTTTCGGGCATGTCTGACGACACTAAAATCTTTCAGCGTCTGATTTGTCATACTTTCTGCCATCATTATCGGCCCAAAAAGGCTATTTTGAAGCCACCACCCCTGTATTATTGATCTTCTGCTGCGTTATCGGCTATGTATGAAACGAAGTATAATAATAAAATAAAAACTAGAAAGTAAGCAAGTGACCACAACCACCTGAAAAAATTCGAGATGAATTTCATTGGCTGACCTGGAGGGTTTCTTTATTTCTTACCCTGCGGTGAAATATTTGTATTTCACTGATTCAAAATACATTCATGTGATTCTTCGTTGTTTCGAATCGCGTTGCACCACAATAGGTTGCTCTCTCTTGTTCCATTACTGCAGAACAGATGCTACACTCAAACCTCATTATAACAAAGTGACATCTGCCACGAAAATAACTTCGTTACATCCAAAAATTCCTTATAAACGTTTATATGTAGCACTGTATCTGTGACAAGACTATTCTTCATTTACTTCTTTATAACCGATAATTTGTTATATCCGTGCTCGTTATATCGAGGTTTGAGTGTACCACAATGCTTTAGCGTAGAATGTCTTTAGACATTCTGTAGACCTCTACATAAGCTGGCATCTGCCACGTGTCGCACCTTCTTTCATGACCTGGCACAACATATCTCGTCACTGTGTCGCAAATCTATATTCGTGATACTAAATCATGCGGTCGAGAATTCGAGTGGCACCTCCAGAACAGCCAGTGGAATTCACCAATAGCATGACAACATCCAGAACCAACCATGCAAGCGCCAGCGGCATTTTGACAAGCCTGTCAAGCTTCTCACCTCAAGCACACACAAACTTTGCAGCAGCAAGCCGAAGCGCATTTTGACCATACCAGCCGTTTCTTCCACGTGACCGTCGCACAGCTTGCATCGCTAGCATGCATGTGACCGCTGCTGCAGGACTCTCCTCTCCACACTTTCTGTTCACAACTATTTGATCACTCTTTTCAAAGCAACGTTAGTCCATTTGATGTTGATGCACGCAATGTCGATACATTCAATGTTCTCAACTCTGGCAGCAGCTCTCACTTTCAATTTCTTCTATGTTCATCACTTTCATGAATAAATAATAGATGCTGTTAGCTTGCACCCTCTTAGGGATTGCTTCATAATTCATGCATTGCTTCACTTCACTTCAGGATTGCTTCACTTCATGCATTGTTTTGCTTATTCATCAAGACTGGTAGATGACCTGTGGCAGTCAACACTTGGCTAACTGATGGTTTTTGCTCTACTGTAGACTGTGCCACAGATACTTAGCCAATGCTGTTGTGGCTATTCATGGTTTTGGTAGAGAGAATGCATTGGCATTTATGGCCAGAATATATAACCATGTAATTTAACTTAAGTAATTTATACGTAACGATAGTAGTAAGCAAAGCGCTTTGGCTATGTAGCATCTGAGGAGCTTTCAGCTGTTATCGTTGAACTACAACGTCTTTCACTACGAATGCAAATATCTGATACAAGAATATCAAGATACCTACAGACTATGCTAGCAGAAACCTTTCTGCTAAGGTCATGCCGGCAGCCAAGAGTCACACCTCACCACGATCTGACATTATGGAACACATGTTCACACAAAAATTCAGCCTATAAAATATTACCGCCTACACAGAACTGCACAAAAAACGGCTGATGACTAAAGCATATTATTTATTCAGTTAATAGCTGCGTGGTACAAAATACTTGGCATCAAAGCATCTAACTCTTTGTAAGCTCAAGGAATCAACAAGCAACAGATACCTATGAGGCTATCGTTGTATCCGTGTCTGGCTTTTTTCACACCCTTTTAAAATATCCTGGAAGATCACTTCTTGAACGGCACCTTAGAATCTGCAGTTGTTTGGAAAAGCTACGGCTGCATGAGCTCTATCATTTCCCCTTGAGAAGTCCGTATCATTTCAACTAGTCTGAATGTGATCTGCAATATCTGTCTTTCTACTGTAACTCTCATCAGATGGTCGACGGATCGATGCAGCGAATCAACTTGACTGATTACCGTGGCATCCCTTTGCAGGTGGTTCTCCAGGTGGCTTCCTCAACGCCTTGCAAAATGTGCATCGGCATTGAGAAGGCCGAGGTGCCATCGCGGTATGCGCAGTCGATGGACGCCCACTTCCAGTTCTGGATGCGCTGGTACGGCAAGACCCACGGGGACTACCGGCTCATCAAGGGCGACTTCCTCCACGAATCGCATCGGGAGATGGTCATGAATGCCTCGTGAGTGAATGCTCGGCTTTCCTTTGCTTATTTGCGCATTTGTTTATTTGTTCACTTAGTTATTTGTCTTGGCTCACAATGTTTCTTTTTTTTTTTTTTGTCTTCTCTTTTTACACAAACCAGGATTGTTTTTGTGAACAACTTTGCGTTCGGGCCAACGGTAGACCACATGGTAAGCCTACTGCTGCTTCGGCATCTTTCATTTTTTGTTGTGTACCAGCGACAGAATCTGATTCCTGATTCCACTGCACCTTGGTTTTACAGCTGAAAGAGAAGTTTGCCGAATTGAAGGACGGCTCGCGGATCGTCTCCTCCAAGGCCTTCTGTCCTCTCAACTTCCGTATCACGGACAGAAACCTCAGCGGTGAGTGATGCATTGTCACCTCGCGTTTGTCCAGCCATGTCGATTGACATGAGGCACAGCTACAATGAGGTTTCAGTGACTGTTGCTGATCATGGCACTTGCCCTTGGCCTTTCCGCCTTCTCGCCCTTGTGTGCCCAGACATTGGAACTATCATGCACGTCAAGGAGATCCAGCCTCTGAAGGGCTCGGTCTCTTGGACGGGCAAGCCGGTCTCCTACTACCTCCATGTCATAGACCGGACGAAGGTGAGTCACCGTCTCCTGTGGTTGCTGGGGCTAGGGGCAGCTTCTGTGGGTCGCCTTCTTGAGCGGTCACTTTCGTTACTGTTGCCAAACTCAACTGGGCAAACTGTTTTACAAAACTAACATTGGCAGGGGCATTTGACATTGTCGGCAGAAGAGGCCGTGTTTCATCAACAAATGCTCGTCTGTATGCCAAAGAGCATCGTCAGGGTCTCGATCACGCAAAAGTATAAATGCTGCCGAACATTATCGTTCAAGAACGAGGCCCCAGCTGCTGAGGTGTTTTCTTGATGCAAGATGTGCTCTTTCCTCGCAGTCCTTTTGGTGCGTCTTCGCGGGGTTAAAATTCACGTTGAAAGCAAGTCACTTGTGACAGCACTGATCATTTTAAGTGTGCACTTGGAGAGAGGTTTTAAGGGCCACTAGGACCGGATGACTTATTGATAAATGTGTAAACTGGGAAGCAGTACGCCTGTAAAGATTGTCTCTTCTTTTGTGGTGTAGTGTTTCCCAATTTGTGAGTTATCAGTAACTAGCCCCCCAAGGTACTCTGCTCAAGCAGGACCTTTAGTAATCGTAGTTAGTTGGTTATAGATGCGATCACTTATTAGCTAGCTCGCAGCAGTAAACTGAGTGTTCAACTGAAAGTAAGCTAAGTCTAGCTATTTCTTTTATTATTTCACTCTGGCTACTATAGAAAACCGGATTTGTCCATGTATTCATGAGTGCTGTGCCATACAATGTCAGGAACCACGACCAACTCGCTCAAGCTTCAACCCTTGTACATTGCATTTGTTTAGGTAGCACAGGTGCTGTGAATTGCTGCTTTGCTAATATCATACAAGGAATGAGATTATGTAAGAAAGGTGGTTACCGCACTTAGCACCACCTGTTGGTTTGTATTTTGTGTTTTTCTGTTCCTGCTTTTCTTCATACTTTCTAGCACTTCATGTCAAGATCATATTCTTCAAATAGTCGGATACGTTAAGCACACATGAAAGCTACTTTGCGCTCTGAATAACCCTTTAGTCAGCGCAAGCTCCAAATATGCGCTAGCATTTTTTTTTAATTGAAGTTTGTGTAGAGGCTAGCCTCATTTTGTCTTAACGATGCCTTGATTTCATTTTATGATGGTTGAACAATATGTAGCTGAAGTAATGAAGTAATGAATTGTTGGCGCAGTTTTACACTCCCACTGGTGGCGAGGATGGCTAGGAGAGCTATGCTGTCTTATTGTGTGCCACTTTAAACAAACTCTTACGTAAGCTTGCATTCAAGATATAAATATGGTAGTTTATGTGCACGCGTTGTTCAGTGAGAGGATTAACAATTAACAGTGGCTGCACTAACAAAGGCCTCAGCTTGGAACCAACGCAAAAGGGACTCTCGTCTTGACGAATAGTGCTGGCCAAGGATCTCATACCCATTCTACAAACGAACAAATGTTTTCAGGAGCGAAGCTCCATAGGCCTGCACCCCGCTGTCGCCGTTGAAGCTCCCTTTCCTTAAGCATCGCTCTGGGTTGCAGTGGCCGGTGATTTAAGAGGAAATGTTGAGGCCTTGAGCGGTTTTGTTCTAGCGCACCAGAAATTCGAGGTTAAACGAAATAAGCTCTGTGCACAACTGGTTATAATGGTCATCTTCACTTTCACCACCTTTATCGTGGATTGTGAAATGACAGCCATCATTCTAGCGCACTACGAGCGCTTTGTCGAAGGTAGTAGCAGACGGTAGTAGCCCCAACCGGCGCCGGTGCAAAAGGACAATGAGCGTGCGCAGCGTTCGGCGCGCGTTGTGGCAAAAAACAAGGCGCGCAGCACAAATAAACAGTTTCAAAACGTACATAGTCATTTGCGTCCCATTTCAAAGGAGCTTCGCTCATCGGTTGTATTCGTACACGGAATAACTGCTGATTTTTGCTTCACACGATTGGTTGAAGTGCTCGCGTACATCGCAAATGAGGGACACGCGCAAACATTGACCAATCGCATATGGCAAAGATGTTTGATTATAGAATGAGTATGAGACCCAGGCCAAGGTTTGCTTGTTTGGCCACTTCACATCGCTGTTCCTGTAATCTCCTCTGTCATCCTTAGAGAATCGTTGCACAGTGTGCAGCAGTACTTGGTGTTATTGTCTCTGGGTAATGTTTCCCAACATCAGCACTGTCTGCGACGAGCGTCGGTCTGTTTTCATCACAGCACAGGTGACTAAAATTCCTAAGAGGAGGCCTAGTTGGAGCATGCGAGTAGCAAAATAATGCTCGGATGTAGTGCCAAAAAAAAAAAAAAAAGAAAAAAAAGTAGCATGCCTTTTGCGACGGTGGGCCTAACACTTGGATTGCTGTGAGCGGCAGTGCCAGGTGGCGTTGTCGTCCCACTCAGTGCCAGAAGGAGGAGGTGGCGATGGTGGACGTGAAAGGAGGAGGTGGTGACGTTTGGCGAGTGTGCGTGGCGATGTTCGGAGACGGCGAGCGTCTCCGCTTGTTGTTCGTGCAAGGTGAGAGGTGTGACGAGAGCGGCGTGTCTTAACGGAGGATTCGTTTTTCTTTTTTTCCGCCGACCTTTTTTCAGCTTGAGCAGTATTTTCAACGCCTCAAGAATCCTAAGCTGAGGGTGAGGCTCTTTTACATCTTGTGAACGTCATTTGCCTAGTGTACGTGCGTAGCACTCTGCGTCTAGTACTCTTGTCCTCTCAAATGAAGCCCTCGAAGGTCTGAAATTGGGAAAGGACCTGGTTGTTGTAGATAGATCGTTGAGCTTTTTGTCCGAGCTTGAAGGGTTATTATTCACAGACTTTAAGGTGGTTATGAGGAGAATTTGCTAAGAATTTTGAAAGAAAAGTTTTTTTAGTGTAGTAAAACCTCGTTAATTTGAATTTCATAGGACTACAATAATAAGTCCTTTTTGACCAAATGTTAAATTATTGAATAAAGTAGGAGAGCAATAACCAAACAAACGTACCTCTGTTTGCTGAAGCAAACTGTCATCTCTCCACTGATAATTGCTTGCAGTAGCGAATGATTTGCAACTTATTTTACAATGTGGCCGCAGTGCGATACCTGCATAATAATCAGAATGGAAGTCCCTTTCGTTACCATCCACATAAGCTGATTTTCGTTTCGTCAGTGAGCTGGTCGGCTACGGATAATCCCTCTCAATTCAATCGGTGGGCTCGGTTTCAGAATACAGGCCACAGCGAAGTCGCTGTTCGCTCTTATGTTAATGACTCCCACCGTGTTTGTGCATTGTGCAGCGTATGATAAACTACTGCTTACCACAGCCGCTGCACAATCTCTACCCACAGTCTCCAGCCCATGATCTCTATCATCATAATGGATAGAAACCCCTCAGTTCTGAATGATTGTAGCCAGTGCGGTTGCATACATTGCAATAACGCTTATTTATAAAAGTGCGAAGTGTTCGTGCATTGTTCTGGTAATGTTAATCCATAGAGTTTCCTAAAATTAACTAGAGGGGACTCTGGCGCTGCGATCGTTCAGCTACCATGAAAATGATGGGTAGTACACAAATTTGCCTAGTCTTCGTGCTTGCGGCTTCAAACGTACTTGTGGCTTTGTTTATTGCTGTGTTTTGGCGTTCGTTTCGGATAAAAGAATGGACCGTTGTGAACTTCGTGACCAGCTTTGATTTGGTGAGCTTAAAAAAGTTTAAGTGGTGAAGTAGAACTGCTGACTTTTGCTGAACTTTATTTTGCGACAAAGCTGATGAAGGCGACGCGCAGCCAAACGGAGCCGAAAGAAAGAAGTTTAGACAAATTTGTGTACTACCCATCATTCCCATGCTGGCTGAAGCATCATGCGTTGCAGCTCCCATAGACACTAGCGCCAGAGTTCCCTCTAGTAAGTATTGTAGGAAACTCTGTGTTAATCTGCTTTAATTATGGCAATACGAATTCCTCTGCCTTCTTTCAGTTACTGTAGCAATGGATTTGCTCTTTCTCATTGCTAATTTGCAGAGCTCAGCATACTCTAGAGGTAATCTGAAATCACTGGTTCACAGCCGAATTTGTTCAATATAATGTATTCAGTGCCATTAAATAATGCGTAGGCTCACCATGATGAGAGCACGTGTCTGAATGATTCAATTTTCTGAGTTAACGAGGTTTTACTATTCTAATGACTTTATTTTTCTTTCTTTTTTCACTTCATTACTTCAAGGCTGGCTCACAAGACCATAGTATTGTGCACAAATTTAAGAACTATCATAATTGGTTCATAGGGGCTATAAGATACCCACTGTGAGCTTATGTTTGCTATGATTATGTGCCTTGTAATTCTATTTTGTTGTTCGTTTTTAAAATTTTCGCCTCTTTAGTATTTCTATGCAAGCAAAGGAGAGCCAAAGAGAGATTGGCAAAAGACGAAATATTTTTTTACTCATTTACGTTTTATGATCCCTGGCCCGATGAGCAGTGGTTTGATGGGAAGGGGCTACTGAGAGACCTGAAATGTGCTTATTAGGGCTTGGCATCGGTCGTAATCTCGTTTCCATATTAATTGCCATAATTAGCTGAAGTTTAGCATGATCGATATTTGCTACTGCTCTTCGTGACCGCATTACCGTGATCGAACTACGCAGTATCTTTACAACAAAAGCTTATGAGCCGTCAGTTTCGATCTCGCTTTTTAACTTGTAGTAATTCGTCACGAAGCAAGTAAAGTAATTGGAAGGTTAGTCAATCATGCGTCCAGTCTAGTGCTTCTCAGAAGTTAAGCATGAGCAAGCAGTGGCTTGTCCATAGCCTTGCCAAAAGCCTTGCCAGCATTTGCTTGTGGTGGAGGGCTCTTCGTGGTGAGACGGATCTGCTGTCCACTCCAGCCAAAACTTGTTGGATGGTATTGGCCAGCAGTTTAGACGCGTGGCATACAGACGGATTTGAAGTGCTGCTGCACAACGGACTTTGGCTGTGCTTGTTACATACCTGTGCTGAGATGAGTTTCCATTTCACACCCGTTTGTTTCAAGCCAGTGTTTATCATTATTGTGATGGCAACTTGACATTGGCAGAGTTTATTACACCATGCTATTTGTTACCTCGAATGAATTTTAACTACCATGCCGATGTTAGGCGCACAGTAAGATTCTGGTTTAAAGCAGGCTGGTTCCATCTTGGTTTTCACTCATTCCGGTTTACTCTATGTATGCTGGGTCATCCGTCTTGATGAAACATCAGCTGGATTACTTGACGTGGCAAGCTAAGGCATCTTGTATAGTGGCTTTAGCTGATTAACAAAATTTTTCTAATTGACTGTGTTATTGCACACACTGGAGCACGCATTTCATTTGCAGAAGTTAAGACAAGCAGTAATGAAGTGTGTACTATTATTTTATATATATATTACTAGCACAAGCTTCAAGAAAGGCTCCATCATCAAAATATGCGGTATATGCATCGATGTTCATATGTAAGCACCGTGGGAAATGTTGGGCTTGTAAATATCAGCAGGAACATCGACATATACTCTGCAACAGATTTTGAGGACGTATTTCTTGAAGCTGATTCTAGGCGCGCGATGTCAACTTGACGTATATTACTTTAGCGCATTTCGATGTCTTTTCAGCAGTTTATATGTGTTCTCTTATGTATTGCATGACAAGGTGAATTGATGAAATTTTGTGAAATAGTTAACTACTCTTCAATGCACCTTGCCTGTAGCCTCTGCAGATTCAAGTAATCCAGTTAATGTGATGAAATAGCTGTAAGCATCAACGACATGTTTTGTATAAGTCTATTTCTATTAAAGTAGATAACCCAGTAGGTATATCATTCATGGGGTTTTCTTGAACATATCATAGTTCGTGTCAATGTCACTCGCATCCCTCGTAGTAACACTGTAGCAGGCATTGGCAGATTGTGCCTGTTGAGAAGAGTAGGTTGTACGGGCAGCGTCGCGCGAGGGAAGTTATTGCAACACGCGTGTGACCGAGCGTGTGTTGACTCTTGCCAACCATCTCAGGACGACGATGCGTCGAGCAATTCGTCGCGGAGCCGTCGCAGCAACGGCCACAGTGGACACGGGACGCGCTCGGCAAACGGCAGCGTCTGTAACGGCAGCCTGAGCCACGACTCGTCATCCAACGACTCGAGGGTCGACGATTGCCTTGTGCTGGGACCCACAACACGCCGGGCCTGGTCCGACTGGTGCAACAAGGGGCCGATGCCGAGCGGGAAACAGGGCAGCAGTGTGTCGGCTCACAGCAGCGGGCACGAGAGCAACGATGAGAATGGTGCGTGCTGTATCCTGTTTCGTTTGCGTATAATAGTAGCACGCATGCTTGCTTTTGCGGTGACCTTTTTCTTTTTTCCTGAAAATGTTATATTGTCATCACTCGGTGCACGTACTCGAAGCTTTTGGAATGTTATCACCAATTCTTATCAGATTGCAAGCACCACATTTATGGTGGTGTACAGTGCTCACAGTATGGCATTTGTGCACATACTTACGTTTCCAATGTCTTCAGTTCGCATCACATCACTGTAATATTGGCTCGTACAATCATGCACTTACAACAGAGCCAACATCACGTTTGGTTGCCTGATTCATAGTGGCATGTTGTAGTTATTTCAAGCAGTTGTGCATACCAGGTGTTGCATTGTAAGCTTTCATGTCATGTTTTTTCCTTTGGACTGTACATTTTGGAACATAACGTTAGCCCTAGTGACTATGTTGGAGTTAACCATGATGCATGTGCACATAGCTGACACGTGCAACTCGCGGACGGGGTTTCGATGATAGACAACTGTGTTTGCTGCTAACATGATGAGTGTTACCGTATTTACTCGAATCTAACGCGCACCTTTTTTCCGGGAAAAACGAGTCCAAAAATCGCATGCGCGTTAGAATCGAGTACCGAAAAAAAAAAAACTCGGTTATCCTATTGCCATCGACATTTCAAAATGGCCGCCTCCTACACGCCTTGGCCATTTCTGCCATTTTTTCAGTTCGTACGTGTGCTGAGGAGATTGTCATCCCGTTCTGCGTTCGCATCGACGGCATGGAAGTGTCGACTCCAAATACTCGACTAGTGTACCACGATGCCGCATTTAAAAGAAAAGTTATTACATGTGCAGAGAGACGGACGGAAATCGGGTCGCATCGCGGTCGTTCGGAGTTCCCGAAACGTGTGTGCGAGACTGGCGCAAACAGAAGCTGATTTTTTACAGCAAAGCTTCACGAAAAAGTTTCTGTGGACAAAAGCAGGGCCGGTTTCCCGAAATCGAAGAGTGTTGACAGCGACGAGGACTGATCCATTACGCGACTCGTATCGCCGCCGTAGTGGTGACAGTTTTAGCGGCAAGGCCCGCTTTTTGACTTTGTGTTTTACTCTTTTGAAGCTTTAGTTCTTTAAAACCCAAATACTTGTTCTTCTGAATGTGCGAAGTTTGACTCCTACGGACTTTTTTTGTTCTTTTCTCTCGCGAAAAATGGGTGCGCGTTACAATCGATGTATTACTTTTTTTTTTTTTGGTCGCGGAAAACGGGTGCGCGTTACAATCGAGGGCGCGGTAGAATCGAGTAAATACGGTACTTGCCTTGCTGGGCATGAGTTCGCCCAATAAAACATTGTCTTTAATAAATGACATGGATACTGTGTTCTTCACCATTACAACATAATCACATCTGAAGCACCTTAGCTTGGCTGTGTGCCAGAATGCAGGCAGAAGTAGCAATGCTGGCAATACATTTTGGTTCAGTATTTAACCAAAGTGCAACTCCTTATTGCGTGAGACATTGGTATTTAGCTGACTTTTTTACTTGAACATGTTGGCAATGACATAGTCATCCCAAACTTATTTTATGCTTTTCTCTTATCAAAGAAAAACATTCTTGTGCCACGAGCTCATGTTTTGACGCTAGGTAATACAAACAGAGCTGTCATTTTCTGATCAACATGCGCATATGCTAATTGCAGCTCTCCTCTACGCTAATAGTGTCCCTTCGCTCAAACACTTGACCTTATTGCAATACGTACAAACCATTTTTGTACGAGCATGTGAGGTGCAATGCCTGCGGGCCTTTTTTTTCTACAGAGCCTGTAAAGAGGCGACCAAAAGCACCTAGACGAACGCCACGGCGGAAAAAGCCGAGCAGGGTGGACTCCGGGGCATCGTCGGTTGCATCGGTTGAGGTGCGCAAGGGACCGGGCCGGCCGAAGAAATCGCCCCAGCGGAACAACAGGCGCGTTGGGCGCAAGCCAATGAAATTCAGCGGCCTCGATCTCCTGCATGCCCAGACGGTGCTGAGCACATCCAGTGCAGGTGAGTGTCGAAGCTGGCGTGCTCATAGTTTGTGAATGTATGGGCTTGTATGGGCTGTAGGGATGTTGCGCAGCATTGAGATCACCTTTCTACTGTGTCGACAATGCAGTAAGGCTATCCTCTCTTGTGGCTCTGCGTATGACTTCGGTATTTTCCAAAAACCAGAGGGTTGCTTTCATAGTCCATGCAGTCTATGTGTAGTGCAGAAATTTCCAAAGTGGGTTCTAGTGAATTCGAATATTTTCGTTGTAGCACTTAGCAGTCTCAGTTTATAATTCCATGCAAGCACACATCCTTTCTACATTAGAAAGTTTTTCTAAATCTCCGGTAACACTGTACTTGTGCAAAGCACAGTTGGTAAGCATGCATAGTATATGTGTGTAAGACAACGCTTCACGCAACAATTGGGTGCCATACACGTCCGACTCAGCTGCATGGAACTTTGTTTATGTTATGTTTTTATGTTCAGTCATGCTATCAAACCAAGCATGCTGTGCAAGCTGCTCAAGGGATTGCAAGCTTTCTCTAGAATGTTTGGCACTGAGCAAAAAGACTAGAACAGTTTAGACAAACCAAAACTTTAATAGATGCATTTGGCCAGGGTTGTCCACATAGTTTTCTGCACCTAGTGTTGGTTGTCGTATTATCTCAACATTTTAGAGCAGATGCTGAAGTGATAAGCAGTGCAGTGTGACATTTCTTCATATGATCGAGAAATTCAGTTCGAAATAAAAACGGATAATTCTTAAGCTCTAATTTGTGGGTGTTTACATATAGTTGAACCAGCTTATAACGATATACCAGTTTGAGCAATATATCAAATATACCAATGAGCAGCCACTGCATTGTTAACTTTTGTATGTGTTCTATGCTGACATAAACCATTTACTACCGTGTTCTCATGCCGCATTGTCACTTGAAACATTTAAATGTCGCACCTGGGCGTCTCTGCAGAAAGGAAGAAGAAAGCCAGAAAAGAAAGAAAAAAACTGAAAACATGTGAGCCACCGTAGCTGTAGTTTAGGGAGTCCACCCTAGCCATGTATGTCTGAGTGCTTCGGGCTCGTAGAATAGAGCCAGTTTTCTAGGCTTCTCCACTCCCCCAACCTTCACGCACCTGTAGTGGGGTGCCGGGGAGTGTGTGGTAGAAGGGGAGACAGTGCAGCTGTGCCCTCTCTTGTCGTTAATCTGCAGCGGGGTCAAAGGCTGCAGGAGCAAGTGAGATAGCAATGTATTTTGAGAAGACCACCGCCATTTGCTGCAAGTGATAGGGGCATGCAAGTTGGCCGCTGAAGTAGACAAAGATGCGCCTGTGTTGCACATGAAGAGAGGTCTACTTGTTGAGACGGGCTAGCTTAACCTGCAGTTGGAGAGAATAGGGGACAGGCTGCTTTGCTGTTGTAGCAGCTCTGCCCCCCCTCCCTTTTTGCCCAATTATAACAGCAGAATTTTCATGGCACTTCGGTATCGTTAACATACTTCGCCTGGACCAGCTGTGCAGTTTCGGTTATCCGTCAGTGCACACTAAGAGATTTCGAAATTTTGCTGTGCTTATTTGTGCTACCGGCACTTTCAAGTATGTCTCAACACACTATGCCACAAACAAAGCCATGAACGAAGCATCAACTGTATGTACAGCTGCCATGCACACGGAGCCTGCCCCCGGCTGTGTGGACCAGAAACTCGGAGGCTTGGCGCCGGAAGAAGGATCGCTCTCTAGCGAGCTGCCGACCGGCTTTCACGAAGTCACCGTGAAGACCGAGCCGCCCACGGAGACGTCCATGGACAGCATCGCGGCGGCCGCCATGACCAACTCCATGGCCGTGTCGGGCCCGCCGCCGCGACCACTGACGCCGTTGGCCGAGCCGCCCGAGCTGAAGGCGATGCTGAACGATTTCCGGGCGCAGTACATGGCCATGCTGAACCACATGCGGACCGAGCAGTACCGGCAGCAGGTCAAGGAGCACATTGCCAGGGAGAGGGTCAGTATTCTTTTCCAAGCTCATTTCTTGTAATCTTACAGCATCAGCTGTTTTGTGCATGCATCCCCCTTTGTTTTAGTTTAGTGTACAGCGACCTGGGTCTTCATTCTGACAACTTTAAATTGAGGGGAAATGCAGCTTTCCTATCGCGAAAAATGGCAAAAAAAATCAATTTTTTGAAAATCACATTTTCAGTTTCTGTAGCCCTTTTTATGTCCGGTTCCAAAATATCTTCACCAAAAACCGCGTAGAAGTTCTATAAAAAAATTGTTGCGCCTGCCGAGGTGGTGAAAATTATTGGGGAAATCGCAAAAAAACACTGATTTTCAAAAAATCATAGCTTCGCAACGACGCCACCGGGCGCCGATATCTTGGGCTCATCGGAAAGCGCATTTCTCCGTCTTCAAATTCCCCGCCTCAGCTGGCTCCTCCCTTCGAAAACAAGCGCACAAAAAGCAAATGTTCGAAGGTCGTTTCGAGGCCTCCGATTGGCCGTGTCCACCATGTTGCCCCAGCGCGCCTCACCATTGGTCCGATGCTCGCTCCGGGAGATCGTCGTCTGCAGCTCATGCGACTCGAGGTCACGGCGTGGTCACGGCTGTCGAAAGTCGCGCTACTTCGTGTCGTATTCGCACTCGCTCTGTGTTCACGGTCGACGATCACTTTGAATAGAACTACGTTTTAGTTTGGAGCTGCTAGCTGAAGCTCGGTGGGATTACGATGGCACGCCGCACTCGTAGCGAACATCGCAAACGCGCGTCTCAGACCGACTCTCTAGCGTTGACTCGTCGGATCCGTGGTTGGAGGTTCTGCTTATGCGCACTTCGGACGTCATGACGAAGATGATCGCAGGACGACTCTTTGTACTCGCGACCACGCATTACGTACTTTGAAACATCGGGCAACGCGGCCGGCGCGTCTACTGCTCGGAGTCGTCACTAGGCCTAACTCCGCTCACGGCGTCGGCACGCGAGACGAATCTCGAACTTTGCGGGCAAGAGCAACGCGTTAGCGGATTCGCGGCAGTGTGCTTCTTCGCAAGGAACGAAGCGCTTCCCCCGCCGGTTTCTCGGTACAGCGGATGGTCATTTTACGCATCGGCAGCGGACCCCACGGCCAAGCTCGTCGCGCAGCCGGCGCGCGTCGGCGTCCCGCAATGCGAGGCCAAACACGTTGCGCGCCTATTTTTCGTCGCCGCACCTAGGCATATTGCGCATTGTCACCGAATGCCGCCACCCAGCACATCGCGTGCCGACTTCCCGGACTATGCGGCCGAGCACTTAGAGGTGAAATAAAGCACTGTTGATGCAATTTAGGCGCGCTTGGAGCCGTGCGTGGTATCGCCGTAAGCGCTCATGAATCATCTGAAAAAATAAAAGCCTCGCAGAAAACCGTGTCCGCGACCGGGTGAATGATGAAGCGCATCGCAGGCGAGGTTTACAAATTAGCTTGACGAGTGAAACAGGGAGATGAATTCATATCTGCCCAGTTCGCGTCTTGAATAAACTGCTAAGGAATTCCTATTCCACCAATGTCTTGGCCATAACTGCCTGTTATTTAGGAGGAAGTGATAGGTTGCCATGATGAGAGCCGCTTTTAGTATCCTATAAAAATGATTCAATGATCAATTGCAATCAAGACTGTTAATTATGTTAATGAGAGCATGAATACAAGAAAGCTGGCAAATCATCATAGTACATGACCTACTTGAATTACAATATCTTGTTTTTTGTCATGTCTATTACACCACTTCATAACTTCGTTTAAAATTCATGCTACATGTTCTTTGTATATCAGAAAAGGATTTTAAGAAAAAAGAAAGAAAACAAAGGCACAACCGATGAAAGGCCACATGTGCAGGAGGTCCAACCTTATAAAACACCTTAAAGATCACAATCTTCTTGTGCTTTAGAGAAGCAAGGCACCTCAAACTAAAGACAGGGCACTCAAGAAAGTGCACATTACGAAGGACTCAAAAGATTACGACCCCAGTGCCTTTTGATGAAGTAATATCTTTGGTACAACTTTAAAAGCCGTTTTCTCAAAACGACTTTTCTTGCTTCCTGCTTTGCTTGTTCCGCTGATTTCTCACTGACCGCTGGGTCTATTTCAGTTCCGTTTTTTGTTCTATATTCCTTGAAGCACAGTTCAGGGCGTGACATTCTTGCTTTTTCAGTATGGCGTTTTGATAATTAGCTATTTGACGAGTTGCACAAAGCCTCGATGCCTGTTGCGCAGTCACCTCATGAAAAATGAAAACTAAAAAAAATTTTGTTGCAAATAAAAAAATCTAAGAATGTCACGCCCGCAATCAGACATCTTAGAATGCATAGCACTTTGAACGAGTTTCCTATCGCATTTTTTAAGCGAGTCAGACTCGGAACAAGAGCAGAAGGTGAAATATATTGTAAATCAAAAAGTTGTAAAGATATATTCATGAAATTTCTACAGTAGCATTAAAACAACATTTCAAATAAGTGTGCCAATTTTCATCAAAATCCATGAAGAAATGAGAAAGTTGGTACCGAAAGCCACGTCCCCCCTTAAGGGGAGATGCAGCTTTCGTATCGCGAAAAATGGCAAAAAAATCGGTTTTTTGAAAATCACATTTTCAGTTTCTGTAGCCCTTTCTATGTCCGGTTCCAAAATATCTTCACCGAAAACCGTGTAGAAGCGCTATAAAAAAATTGTTGCGCCTGCCGAGGTGGCGAAAATTATTGGGGAAATCGTAAAAAAACACTGATTTTCAAAAAATCATAGCTCCGCAACGACGCCACCGGGCGCCGATATCTTGGGCTCATCGGAAAGCGCATTTCTCCGTCTTCAAATTCCCCGCCTCAGCTGGCTCCTCCCTTCGAAAACAAGCGCACAAAAAGCAAATGTTCGAAGGTCGTTTCGAGGCCTCCGATTGGCCGTGTCCGCCATGTTGCCCCAGCGCGCCTCACCATTGGTCCGATGCTCGCTCCGGGAGATCGTCGTCTGTAGCTCGTGCGACTCGAGGTCACGGCTGTCGAAAGTCGCGCTACTTCGTGGCGTATTCACACTCGCTCTGTGTTCAAGGCCCGACGATCACTTTGAATAGAACTACGTTTTAGTTGGGAGCTGCTAGCTGAAGCTCGGTGGGATTACGATGGCACGCCGCACTCGTAGCGAACATTGCAAACGCGCGTCTCGGATCGACTCTCTAGCATTGACTCGTCGGATCCGTGGTTGGAGGTTCTGCTTATGCGCACTTCGGACATCATGACGAAGATGATCGCAGGACGACTCTTTGTACTCGCGACCACGCATTACGTACTTTGAAACATCGGGCAACGCGGCCGGCGCGTGTACTGCTCGGAGTCGTCACTAGGCCTAACTTCGCTCACGGCACCGGCACACGAGACGAACCTCGACTTTGCGGGCAAGAACAACGCGTTAGCGGACTCGCGGCAGTGTGCTTCTTCGCAAGCAACGAAGCACTTCCCCTGCCAGCTCCTCGGTACAGCGGATGGTCATTTTTACGCATTGGCAGCGTACCCCACGGCCAAGCTCGTCGCGCAGTGTGTGCGCGTCGGCGTCCCGAAATGCGAGGCCAAACACGTTGCGCGCCTATTTTTCGTCGCCGCACCTAGGCATACTGTGCATCGTCACCGAATGCCGCCACCCATCACATCGCGTGCCGACTTCCCGGACTATGCAGCCGAGCACTTAGAGGTGAAATAAAGCACCGGTGATGCAATTTGGGCACGCTTGGAGCCGTGCTTGGTATCGTCGTAAGCGCTCAATAATCATCTGAAAAAATAAAAGCCTCGCAGATAACCGTGTCCGCGACCGGGTGAATGATGAAGCGCATCGCAGGCGAGTTTTACAAATTAGCTTGACGAGTGAAACAGGGAGATGAATTCATATCTGCCCAGTTCGCATCTTGAATAAACTGCTAAGGAATTCCTATTCCACCAATGTCTTGGCCATAACTGCCTGTTATTTAGGAGGAAGTGATAGGTTGCCATGATGAGAGCCGCTTTTAGTATCCTATAAAAACGATTCAATGATCAATTGCAATCAAGACTGTTAATTATGTTAATGAGAGCATGAATACAAGAAAGCTGGCAAATCATCACAGTACATGACCTACTTAAATTACAATATCTTGTTTTTTGTCATGTCTATTACACCACTTCATAACTTCGTTTAAAATTCATGCTACATGTTCTTTGTATATCAGAAAAGGATTTTAAGAAAAAAGAAAGAAAACAAAGGCACAACCGATGAAAGGCCACATGTGCAGGAGGTCCAACCTTATAAAACACCTTAAAGATCACAATCTTCTTGTGCTTTAGAGAAGCAAGGCACCTCAAACTAAAGACAGGGCACTCAAGAAAGTGCACATTACGAAGGACTCAAAAGATTACGATCCCAGTGCCTTTTGATGAAGTAATATCTTTGGTACAACTTTAAAAGCAGTTTTCTCAAAACAACTTTTCTTGCTTCCTGCTTCGCTTGTTCCGCTGATTTCTCGGTGACCGCTGGGTCTATTTCAGTTCCGTTTTTGTTCTATATTTCTTGAAACAAAGTTCAGGGCGTGACATCCTTGCTTTTTCAGTATGGCCTTTTGATAATTAGCTACAGTAGAACCCCGCTGATACGTTTTTGAAGGGACCGTAGGAAATAAACATAAAAGACGGGAAACGTAAGAGCTGAAAAACAGGAAAAATGGCAAAATATTTAGTGGTACAGAATTTTATTTCAATTCTTACGAGCAGCACGAAAATTGGCGCGCTCAGCCGCGATCTAGTCGATGGATAGAAACGCGGAGCTTAGGACGGCCTTATCCGCAGAAATGTAATCAACGCATGTGATTTTTTTAACACCAACAGCTGTAGGCATGAAAGAACTAAGCACACGCAAACACGACCGGCGCGGCGAGTCCGACCGCGAACCGCACGCACGACCATGCGAGCTCCAACCAGCTCGAACTCCTCCCGTCCTCCGACAAATAACGATGATGATGAGTCTACGCCAACGCGATGGCAGAAGTGAATGCCAATCTCGAAGGCCTTGCTTTCGCGAGCCATTACGTCATAGACGCCATCTTTGCAATTTGAATCTCGAAGGCCATGCTTTTGTTTGCATCAATTGAAAGATTCTGTTGCGCCTCTCATGCGGCTAATATTACGGTCAAACGAGGCCAAGCTGCGTGAAAATGCGCCATGACCGCTCTCTTTGGTAGTCACTCGGTCGGCTCCGGGCGCACTTCGCGATGTATCATACGGGAACGGTCCGACAGTTACGACGTAACAGCGGGGTTCCCAATACATTGTATCCTATGGGAGCTATGCCGGGACCGGCGGAAAACGACCTAACAGCCGGGAAAACGCAGCAGTGAGGAACGTAACAGCGGGGTTCTACTGTATTTGACGAGTTGCACAAAGCCTCGATGCCTATTGCACAGTCACTTCATGAAAAATGAAGACTAAAAAAAATTTTTTTGCAAATAAAAAAATCTAAGAATGTCATGCCCGCAATCAGACATCTTAGAATGCATAGCACTTTGAACGAGTTTCCTATCGCATTTTTTAAGCGAGTGAGACTCGGAACAAGAGCAGAAGGTGAAATATATTGTACATCAAAAAAGTTGTAAAGATATACAGTCGATCCCACATATAACGATCTATCGGTTATAACGACCATATTTGGGTGCACTTACGATTTTCTTATGCTAACCATTGAAGCTGCGTCCACATATAGCGAACATTTTTCAAAGCCTCCTACTTTTACAACGAACACTTCGGACACGGTCGCGGTAAAAATATAGCGCATACGAAGCGAAAAAAAGTTAAAACATTCCTTCTAAAGCGTGACAGGGGCGCGCGCTCACGCGTGCCCCGCTCCAGTTTACTCGCGACTAAGATATCCCAGATCGGCGAGCACCGCACGCAGATTTCGGATACTGCGAGCGAGGTCGCTCACTTTCCACGTGTTTCTTCAGTGGCAGAATGGCAGTGAGGGAAAAAAAATAGTAGGCAGCATGAAGCCTTGCGGTCAGCTTTCGCACGGTAACCTTTCCTGACGCCGTTCTCTGCAGCTATGACCGCCTGCGATGAACCAAACAATGCCTTGGAACGCAAGAAGGCATAAATGCAAGAAGTGATAGCCGCGATAACTTTCCATCGCAAAAAGGTTCACTGCGTCCCTAAACTCGTCGACGCCAAAATGTGCCGCAAAAGGTCGTCCGTCTTTTCGGTAACGGCAGAGACCGGTCGATCGGTGATTACGACTTCCGCGCGATTGCGGTGATGCTTTCGCAGATAAGCATCAGAAAAGAGCGAAGGCGAGGTGGCGGCCTTCGATGAACGTGCCATTATGGCTTACACAACCTTATGGTTGTGTAAGCCATAACATGCCATTATGGCTTACACAACCGACAACCTTATCACAGTCATCTGTAGATATCTGCTCGGCTGCGCGTGTGGCATACGCCGTACACTGCAGATTGACGGCGGTACGAGCACGCCATGCTGCCGTTCGCAAGTTCACCGCGTCGTGCGAGACCGCTTTAAGTGCGCGTCGCTTTGTAGAAACGAAGGTAGCTCGCTGTTGTTGAGCGGCGTGGGCACCGAGAAACATCGATGCACTGACAGCGAGCATATACTGCGTGTTTGACTAGGTGACAACTCTAGTGCACCGCGCATCGTCGTGCAGGGCCGCGAGAGCATCGCGGAGACGTCGAGTGCGCGTTGCTTGCAAAATGCTTGTTTTCGCCGCATTGAACGAAGAGGCTAGTCGCCGCATACGTGCACGGTCCGGAGTGAAGCAAGCACTAAGAACGTACAAACGCGCGCATACGGCATACAGCAAGCGGCCCGGGAGGGACTCCGCGAGCCGAGTAGGCGACGCGCTGCACGCAACTAGCTAGGGATGATCGGCTCCACGTCGCGGTACCGCGCTTCGGTGAAATGGTGTCAGCTCATGGCAAAGGCGGTTAATTCGCTCGTGAGCACGCAGCGGGCGTCGCTTCACGACGCGAAAAGGCTTAGCTTGTCACCGAAGGGGTTGTTAGCCCTTTAATAGAAGTGCAAAGGGAAAAAAAACAGCTTGGCCGCTAAGTGCACGTTTTTAAGGGCGAGTCCATATACAACGAACTACTGATATAACGACCACTTTTCGCGACACTTTCGAGTTCGTTATAAACGGGTTCAACTGTATTCATGAAATTTCTACAGTAGCATTAAAAAAACATTTCAAAAGAGTGTGCCAATTTTCATCAAAATCTATGAAGAAATAAAGTTGGTACCGAAAGCCACGTCCCCCCTTAAGGTATTGATTGCTCTTAGTTTTTCTGGTTAAGATTTTCCAGCAAGATTTCATTTACTCATCCGTGTGATTCACCGACTTTACTTTGGCTTCGTTTTGTTCTTACCTCCCATTTTGCATTGTGGGTCAGATGCGAGGGTAAGGGCAGCGTTTTGCATTCAGTGCCATTTTGAAGGTAATTTCAGGAGCAGGGCATCTGCACCCCCTAAACTTTCCCATGTAGGGTCTCAAAGATCAAATAATTAGGCTGCCTTTGCATTCTCTCTTAGCGTTTCGACATTTATCTTTGCAACCAAATGCAAGGAACTAGAGTAGTCCTGAGGTGTCACTTTTTGCAGTCACTTCCAAAACGAAGCCACACGCAAGGCAAACGCAGGAAAGTGAAACCTGTGGTTAGGTACGTTCACCGTGTGCCCTTCAACGGGGCCCTAAGCCTCGATAATGGCAACTCGTTTGTGACAGTTAATTATCAGTGTCGATATGGTTTTGCTAATTAGACCTTCCTTTGTGATCTGATGTCCTCTAAATTAGTTCAGATAATAGAGAGACTAGCCTTGAAAGGTGTTGGTCCCCAGTTCGATCCCCTAACTACAGTAGAACCTCGAAGCAGAAATTTAAACAGAATTGCAGCACAAAACAGTTAGTTGCCTTGATTTGTGTTAGTATTATATTTGGTTATCTTGCATTTGTAACGAAACTACTGTCTAAAAAGGAGACACGTTTTCCCGGTCCCTTAACTTCCTTAGAACTAATTTTTCTTCAGCTCTGAAGCTTTCCGAGAAGTGTGCTACTTTCAGTGGTCTGATAATTTTCACCTTCAGCCTCGTTTGATTTGCCCATGCATGTGTTGTGAAGTTGTACTTGACGTTGGCCTTCATTTCCTTTCGGTCCTTCTTTTTCTTTCCTCTGGCAGGAACGCAACGAGAGGCTAGTGGCCAAAGCGGCGCACTTGGAGCGGCAGATCAAGCACCTCATCGATGACAGCGTGGTCCTGTTGAAGGCGCGCATGAACGAGCTGGGAGTGCAAAGCCACACGCCCGCCGACCTTATCAACAGAGTGAGCATTCGACATTTGACTCGGAATGCGTGGTCGTTCACGTAGCTTTTCGTGTTAGCAACAACAAAGTCAGGTGACAGATTCTAAACGTTTCCGGCGATAGATTTTTTTAAGCATAGCGGCCTTCAAACGACCTTGAGCTAAATGCAAGCGCTGTTTCCGGGCGCTCGCACCAGACCATGCGGGCACTTAAAACTGGACATCCGGGAAGTCAGACAAGACAGCATTTTTATGAGAATGAAACAAGACATGCGGGCAATCAGCCCGAAAGTTTTCAAAAAATGCGCTCTTTGGCAGTCAACCCTTCGTGCAGGACCCCATTACATACGCTAGCAACGGTCCTAACAAATTACAAAATATATTGTTTCATAGTTCTTAATGTCTATTCACACTATCACTGAAGCTGTAACTTCTTGTACGAGGAAAGTTTTTTTATCATTTACAATAGCAACGTTCCAGAGGCAGATAGGGGACCATACATTTGCTATCTTAAACACTAGCACCAAGCCCGTGCTCTTCTGAACGCCAGCGGTGGGCGAGTAAGCGGCACGGGTTGCCGCATTCTTCGAGAGATGGTGCCGCGCTGCTTGGGGCGCACCAGTGATCTGTCGTGTCGTGGCCGCATGGGCTGTATACACTAGGCAAAGCCCGAGGTTTATCTCGCACAATGACAGCAAACAGTGGCATCCATATGGACAAGTGCGCAGTGTAGTGTGGTATAGTTTGGTGGCGTGTGCCCTTGCTAACATGCATAAGTCTGAGGCTGGTATAATCTCCTACCAATCTGCTTTGCCGTTAGGCATTTCATGCTTACATCTATTCTCGATTACGGGAGAGCCAGCCATGTTATCATTGCCCTAGTGGATTAATGTGCATGTTGTTTGTTTGCAATATCATTGATATCCAAATATACCCTAGTGGGCAGACTGAGTTGAAGTTGCTTCATGGAGGAGCCAAGGCTGCTCGGTCGAAACAACACGTGCGCACAAACTCCTCAATTTGGCATGACACCTGAACTACTCGAGCAAGTGCACTCTGTCACCTCTATTTTCATCAGACTGTGGGAATTGTGTTCCATTCGCTAATTTCGGGTTTCATTACTGCTGGTCAAGCGTGCGTGCACATGGTTTGTAAGCTCTCAATCTCCCATCGGGGTTTGATGTATCATTACTCAAGCATTTTCACTTAAGCTTCAACGTGGGATTACTAGTGGGATACTGTTGCTTGGTGTCTGTGCTGGCAAATGCAGTATAGAAGTATGTGATGGAACATTCTAAGTGGGCGTGCTTCTCGAAGAATTATCGTTTTGGAAGCTCCTTTTGGATCAACGCCCGTGGGATCGTGGTAGAATGAATTGGGTGCAGTGCAGTCAGGGCTGCACTGGCAATGTGTGAAACGATTTCCCCGGGTGCAGTAACTGTGCGAAGCAGATTTCACAGCAGTGTATATCACCTCATCAAATTGTTTGTACAGTGGCGTCTTCAGAGAGCAAGCGCCGACAGCCATCGCACACTACTTCAGGTAAATAAAAGTTTGTGGCCGAATACTTTTAAAGTCCAGTTTGTTCGTTTGAAAAACAAACGCCCATCTTCACCATGTCTCGGCAAGGTGGAATGGGATTGGATTTCCACATAACAACAGGGACGGTCCACTTTCACTGTAGTTACAAGTGGACTTTGGACTTTCAAACTATAGGTTATTTTACTTGTTTAGCCATCAGCAACCACCTGCGACACGTGTTCTAGAGGCTCCGGAGGATTGCAAGTGTCACAGCATGGTCTAGTGAAGTAGTTAGTCTGGCGCTGTCCTCCATTTCGTTTGTGATTGTAGAGGAGTCATCCGATAAATGCAGGATGTCAAGCTTGTGACAGTAAAGACGGCGACATATTTTGTTCTTGATAGTGATAAAGTGCTGCTTAAAGGGGGATCACAATGAACATTTAATTGGTTTCATTCGGTAAAAATTAACTTTGCTGGATTTGTATTACTGCCTCACTTGGAGTTCTGCTGTGTTTATTTTTGCTGAAAAGTCGGATGCGCATTCGATTTTTTACGCCGCTTAGACGGTCCAACGTCATTTTCACCTTAATGTCCTACCTTGGACCCGTAAAATCCGGTTGCTTGTTCGATTTAGGGACGTCTTATAACGGGGTCACTGTCAAGTGAGTCAGTGGCATAATTTCGTCCTTTTCCCTGCCTCTTGCGTAATTTGACCAGCTGGATTATCCAATTAGTCTTGTTAGTTGGTCACTTCAGGGACGAATTAACAGAGGTTGTCTGTAATTAAAAAAAAAACTGTACTGCTTGGTACACGTGTGAACATATGGGACGAATTAAAGGGGGACGTGGGTCCTAAAAAGTTTTTCTTTATTTTTGAGTCAATATGAATCAAACTTTACTGTCTTGACCAGTTTTTATGCTGATTTCAAATCTGTAATTAGTTTTTTTTAATAGCTGCACTAGTTCAAAAGACCTTGAGGTTCGAAAAAATAATTAGTGCCTATTTCTTACGGGGCTTTTCGGCAATTTCAGCCTGCGAAAACCAATATGTAAGTGCATGGGCCCAATGCCGAGGTCATGCTGTAGGGGGTGATGCTATTTTTATTCACTTGAGAGCACTGTGAAGGTCAGAATACAGATGAACACTCGCTGGTGGTTATTTTTTCTGATTCACTCTCATTAGTATCTTTAATTAAAATTTGTAAAATTGTGCTAGAGTAATGCAAATAGCATCACCCCCCAGATCGTTTCAATACGAGGAAAATGATACTAAATTTGTAATTTTTACTCAACAGCAACATGAAAAAAAACGTCGTAGGGCTGAGTGTGTTGAGCAAAAATATCAAACTGAGAAAAACGCATTTGAAGTTTCAAACAACTGTAACTTTTGTTGAAGTGCAGCCACATCACTAGCGGTTATATCATTTCATAGCTTTGTTCTTCACGAGAACAGCCATACCAAATTTGTGACCATGCCCTGCCAACGTATTGGCAAAATCTTGTTATAAAGCCACATAGTGCACCCAGAACCGGAGTGATAAACTCCTTTAGCAGTTCATAGGCCAGTACCAATTCCCTTCAAGCTGAAGAAATACAAAATTTGTCTAAAAATGTGGCTTTGCAATAGGCAAATAAAATAAACACAGAGATTAAGTTAAAAACCACGTGGCTTATTTATTAAACCAAAAATCTGTTACATATTATTGTCCAGCAGTAACACTTGGCTCAACACTAGGCAAGGGCAGTACGCAGGGTCGCCTGCTGGTTTGTGCCATTTTGAAAGCCTGTGCTTGGTGTCATTACTGTATAAGTGCTCCTTTTGCAACTTCCAATATCAGTTTTTAACCTTCCCAAGGCTGTGGAGCCCAAATCAATTTCCCAAAGAGTAGCACAGCGTCTCTTCAATTCTGGTGTTGCTCTGTCAGGTCGTTGTTGAAGCAAATACCGTTGCACCCTTGTCGACTGTATTAGTGGCCCTAATTTAATGTATTTCACTTCAAAAGACATTATTTTAGCACCATTATCACCAGCTACCTTCAATGAGAAACGCTTGTCACGCGAGTCGCATTTATGATGATGAAGCACAGGCTTTGAAAGCAGCCGATACCCTCTGCCTTGAAAAAGGTCGCTTCTTGATCCGAACTCGAAACGAAGCACAAGCCCAAAGAATAAGGATAAGTCCTTATTCAGAGATAATCACGCGGATAAATTCTGTGCCATTTTTCTTGCCGCCCTTCACCAACATCCAACCGCTTGAACTTCCGGTGCTTTGTTGCGCGCTGCGATGCCAAGCACTCCTCCCGTCGCCGCATTTCCCGCGCACTCGGCAGTCCCACGTAGTATGCCATAGGAATGCGGTTTCCAGTGCCACTGAAGCGTTGCCTAATGATCCGATGGCTGCAGCTTGACCAAGGGGAACCGGGCGATTCTCGTAGAATTCGACGCTCCGATCACGACAGGCGTCGCGCCCTCGTTCACATTCGGCCATGCACGCTATCGAGGCGTTCATTTTTCTGGTACGTTTGCCGCGTCTTCTTTACACGAGAATCTCTGGACGTGCCAGCACAAAATAAGGTAACTGTGTGTCAGCCGCTCGCGAAAACGGAGGGAGGTGATGCTTGTAACAACACACGAGCACACGACACCGGCAAAACGGCAGCGCGAGGGCACAACAAAAATAAACAAACAAAATGGCCGCCTCGGGTTGTGCCAGCCAATGGGAGGCTCAAGAGAAGGGGCTGGCCTCGCGCGGGCACGCTCTGGCCAATGAGCGTTCTGCAACCACCCAAAACACTAATAGCGGCCGTTCTGTTGCAGTGATGCCATCTTGAAACACCGCAAAATGCACACAAAGAAAACAGCAATCAGCCGGCTGCTGCGCGCATGGGAATTTTGCCTATTGGGATGGATTTTGCGGCTCCCGTGGCATCTTAAAAATAAGTTTTAACTAGAGCTGTGCGAATAGCAAAATTTTGGGTGCGAAGCGAATTCGAATAATAAAGATTGAGTGCGAATCGAATCGAATATTTTCGAATAATTTTCGAATATTTCTCAAATATTTTTCGAATAATTCGAAGTGAAATTACAGAAAAAGTTGCAGAGAACCCCTAAGTATGTTCTTGTGAGATAGCAACATGAAAGTGTTTCTTTTCGCTAGGTTGATGAAGCGCTGGTGGGGTCATATTTCATAGTTGTCTTTCTTATCAAAAGTGAGGCAATGTAGAGGCCGAATTGTATTTGTGTACATGATTTGGTGCAACCAAAGTGTTGCCTACAACACTTTACACGTGATAGGCAGGGATGCCATTTCCTCAGCCTCTCCTCCTCTTTCAACTGCTGTGGAAGGCCAACTGATGTGGCGGACAAGGGTGTGCTCCCTTCAAGTCCGGAGTTCCAAATCTGCCTCGTAGACGTCGATATATAAGAACATCTGAAATTTTGGATGCTAAAAAGCTTCGGCGTCCGATTTTTCGGACTTCCCGCCCAAATTTCAGGTCCAAAACAGCATTAATTGAGCCCCCACCTCTGCCACATCTTTCATCTATATGTTCGCACCAACATTTTCTTGAGTTAATACATTTGCGACCGTAGCGGAGCTTGAAAGGCAGCTTTGCCGCAATACGAGGGTGTGATGAGGTGAAGCATATTAAAAATCTAGGGACCACTTCCAAACGGACGTTGACTGTCTCTTGGCCCCAAGTTCGACCGTAACGGACCTTGAAAGGCAACTTTGCCACAATACGGGGGTGTGAGGAGGTGAAGCATATTGAACATCTAGGGACCACTTCCAATCAGACGTTGACTGTCTCTTGCCTAAGTTCGACCGTAACGGAGCTTGAAAGGCAGCTTTGCCGCAATACGGGGGTGTGGTGAGGTGAAGCATATTAAAAATCTAGGGACCACTTCCAATCGGACTTTGTCTCTTGGCTAAGTTCGACCGTAACGGAGCTTGAAAGGCAGCTTTGCCGCAATACGAAAGTGTAATGAGGTGAAGCATATTAAAAATCTGAAGGGGTCACTTTCAACCGGACGTTGACTGCATTTGTCTTTGGGAAGTTCGAATAGTTCGAATAGTAAAATTGCAGTGCGAATCGAATCGAATAGCAAACACTATTCGAAAAATATTCGAAATTTCGAATATTCGCACACCCCTAGTTTTAACCCGTTTCCCGGGCGAAATCGGCGATATTTTGAGGGCAGCTGCTTAGGGGTTCAAACATGCCTAAAATGCGTTTTTCTCAAAACTGATTTTTTGTCCATTTTTTTTTACTATTCTACGACCAGCGTCCCCCTTAACAGAAGTTGTCTCATTTTTTTTTTAATTTACTTCTGGGTAGACGTGTGAACAAATGGGAACTCCCGTGCGAGCAGATTTCACATGCAAAATTATAAAGCCGGTCTTGTTAAATTTGGCAAGTCCAATAACCTTATGTACGTTCTTTTTGACAGTGTTTGACTGTAGGCAGACAGTGCACCTGCGCGGTGATTGGCGCTGATCAACTCACTTGAGGAGGTAATAAGGGTAAAAGCTTGGGTGCATTGGCAATCCTTCGCAAAACGGACAGCAGTGCAGATGAAGAGAAAGTGTGGGATGAGAAATAATGATGTATGTTGTGTGGGTTGTTGTCCTTTCTTGTCCTCGTTTCTTTCAACGCTGGTTCCTCTTTCGAGTTGTTACGGAACGTGTCAGTGAATCTCATTTTGCGCCTCTCCTGCTCCCTTTTTATTTTTTTCCCTGCAGGCAAAGGAAATTGTGGTGCGCCACAAGGAGTTGCAAGCAAAGGCAGCAACCCTGGAGCGAGAGGTCGTTCACCTGGAGCAGCAGCAGGCGGAACTGCTGGCGAGGCAGGTTCCTAATGTCAGGGTCCCGCCGCCCCCGAATCCGGGGGTCACTTCCAACAACCCTCCGGCTTCATCGACAGGAGTGGACAGCTCCGCCGCCGTCCCCACCATCACCACCACGGCGGCGGCGGCGGCGGCTGCGGCAGCCACCAATGGCTTCTTTCTGCCCCCCAACCCTGAGGTGAGCGTGGGCTGGAATCTTTGAAGAGGCGTCTAGCGCAAAGCCAGATGGATACATGCGCCATTACACATAGCAGACAGCATCAGCGGTGCCGCGTTTTACTTGTAGTTCTGGAAGAGTGGAGCATGAGTTGAGTTTGAGCTTGAGTTTATTCAACCACGTGACAAGTACACGAAAATACACTGTATACGTGGTTTGGTGCGAAGGGAAAAAAGCTGCATTTCACAGCTTGACTGGCCCCTTCACCCAGAAAAAAAATCTAAACTACAAATTTACAAAAATTACAAAAATTACAGGTCGTGTGGGATCGCGTATCTAGTTTTACCTTCATTTCTTAAAGGGACACTGAAGAGAAAAGCAATTTTTTTCACATTAGTAAATTAACTCTTTCACGATGCCAAAAACACCACGCTAGCCGAGAAAAGACGCTTGGTAAGCGAGAAAAGCGCAAAAAGAAAGCGCGGGTGGCGGCAGCACCTCAAAGTTCCCACACCAGCCGCTGTGACAGCATAGATTTTGATGGGGTTCAGAAAGGTCTTCATAGCTCCTAATTGGTAAAAGTGAAGTACATTGTCTTCCCAGGGAGCCAGAGGCTTAACATGCCAAGTTTGAAGAAATTTCATCGAGCCAATGTGGCCAGAATTCGCACACACACTTTGAAATCCTTGACATCATCGGATATTTGGGTGGTAAATTTGAAAGCAAAACATTTCGCGCTGCTTTTCTCGTCTATTACTAAACCTATGGTGGTGAAATTAGCGACACTAGAGTGTTCAGAATGTAATTTATCAGTCTAGCGTAGTTTATTGTTTCACTCTAGTGTCATTTCAGTGCACTAGCATTAAGATTCTTTTTAATGCATTAGCATTAAGAGTGTCAGCACGGAGGAAAAAAAGTGTGTGCATTTGTGTGAAGCCTGCCATATTGCATAGCGTCAGCATTGTTGCCCAATGTTGGCTTTCAAGGTAATTCAAGGTAATCAGAGGTAACTAAACATAATGCTGGCACATTTCTCTTTCTTGCGCTCACCTGTTCTCGATGCGTGCAACCACTGTACCAAAGCCGCCGCATTGGCCTGTTATCTTTCGTTTGGAAGGCCATTACTGTTGACGTGGCACTTGTGATTATACATAGACATGCAATTCCTCCTCCGCCAGCCCTCCTGTGCCGCTCCGAGAGTTGTGTAAAGTGCTCACCAACCATACACTAAATGCTTCAGGAACCGTGTGCCATAAGCTATGTGTTCACGCAAACGAAGCACTGTCCGTACAAAAGCCTGTCTTTTTATTTTTCACAGTGCACCAGTTGTGCTCTGAAATGGCTGTCAATACACAGGTCGTAAGGCTAAGCCTTAAATGCATCATGTAGCCCACAGCTGGCACGAAGCGTTGCCTCTTACGAGTATCAAAGCGGCTGTCGTGCTTTCATTACAAAACCAATGTAGTGCAGTAGCAAATCGGTGTGTGTAAACGCTAAACTAGGTGAATGCTAGTGAGCGCACCACCATGAGCCACGATTCACGTGCACCGCGTGCCCGCTAATGTCATTTGAACAGATTGTCTTCCATATTTCGGCTTGCAGAATTACCGAATTGATTCCCGCGCACGTGTTACAAACTGCGCCCACCAGCATAAATTACCAGTGTTCCACGCACTCTGCCGCCACGGGTCCACAAATCGCACAAATTTTATGGCTTGCTTCATTGCCGCTACCATGTGGGTCTCTCGCTACCCACAGACTCCTTATGTGCCAATGTGGTGTGGGATGGCATGCAAAAGGCAATGCACATTTTCTTGTCTTAGTCGATAAATTAGGTGCTAATGGAGGTAAAACGGGAGCGGTTGCGTTTGTTCTGACCACTCGTGGAACCCTGGAATGCCCTTCACAGTACCCCTGTGGAAGCAAGTTTGATACTGCATGTTCTACTGGGTTTTGTGTTGGGTCCAAAGGGGATTTCTTGCTCCACATGAAATTTTTCAACACACTCGCCATCTCGTACGGCAGTTTAAAAAAAAACATACACCATCTCCCGTTAAAGGGGACCATGAGGCAATGCAAAGCCGGAGCACTTGCACGATCACGTTCCGTTGGCGTTCGTTGGGCATGCTACCGACCTCGCGTCGTGGAACGGGAACAGGAACGCTACAGGCGTCGTGTCTTCCCTCTAGCCTGGCCGTTAATCCTCACAGGGCGAGCGGGGGACGCGGTCAACAGGCGCGCGAGAAGGGGGGAGCGTAGGAGAGCGGGGAGGGGACGCGCATGCGCTGGCGCTCATCGCAGCGTTGCGCAGGAGAGAATGAGGCGCGTGAGAGGGGGAAAGCGAAGGAGAGGAGGGGGAGGAGGATGCGCAGCAAGGGTGGTCACGCCGCACACCACCACCACCACCGGATTGAACTCGGCCAAAATAAAATAAAATGCTTCGCATCTAAAAAAAGCAGACATATGAGCAGCCCCATACAGATATTTGAGATGACTAGCGACTTTGTGTGCAAGTTTATTTCAGGCATTCACGTCCACTGCAACAAATGCCATGTTGCAGGAGCTGAGCCAGCTGTCGCACGAGCATATTCTGCGCGAGATCAGCAGCACCCTGTCGCAGCGCCGCAAGCTTCACAACAAAGTCCAGAAGCTGGAAGGTGAAGTACAGGAGCTGGAACGCACCCTAGTCTCGCCACCTCCACGGAGGCCGCCCACGCTTGCCTCTCCTTTCACCACAATGCAGCACTTGCAGCCTCCATCAGTGCCAATCTCTCTTGCGGGACCAGTCCCCGACCTTGTCTCTGAGCCTGGTGCGACGCAGCAGCAGGTGGACAGCAAGCCGGACGACTTGTCAAATCGAGCCGTTCGTACGGCAACAACGCCACCACCACCCAAGCTAGGACCACAGGCCACCACACCCACTTCACCCGCCACCGCATGGCCGTCCGCTTCCGTTTTGGCAAAAGCGGCTGTTAAGGAGCTGCCGGCACCGACGGATTCGACTAGCGTTGTTACGGAGCGCGGACCTCCCGGCGGCGGGCCGCCCAGTGTCATACAAAGTGCTCCGCCAAAGGAGAAAGGTACCAAAGACAAGATTGCCGCGGCTTCCCTTCCCAAGGTGACAGCGCCAGCGACTTCAACTGCCGAGGAGGCTCCGCCCGAGAGATTGCGGCCCCCCGTCATTCGAAGCGGCATCAAGGACATCGTCGATGCGAGCTGCTTCTCGTTGACCTACTCTCCAGCAACGGCTGCCGGGCGAGCTTCGACCGCTCCCACCGAAGCTGCACCGGCTGCCGCGCCGGCGCCCGTGGCAACGAAGACCGCGGACGCGGTGCACACGAGTCGGGACAAGTCCCCAACAAAGTCGAGCCTCCACAAGGCGCCGTTGCCACTGCCGCCACGGACAGCAGCTCCCCCGCCGGATTCACCAACTCACTGTGCCACCCAGGACGAACTGCCGCCGACGCCGAAGACGCCCGTCGAGGATTCGTCTGCCGCGAGTAGCGGTGGTGGTGCCGCGCACCTGTCGTCGCGAAAGAGCAGCTCCCCGTCCAAGTCCAAGCATAGGAAGTCGCCCCGGAAACGGGATACCAGCCCTCCGCCGCCGCCACCTCCACCGCCTCCGCCACCGCCCCCACCGCCTCTGCCGGCATCTGCCTCACCATCTCCACCTCAGCAGGCTAAGAAAAAAGCGGAGCTTGACGATGCAGCCATACCCGCGGCAGCGCCACTGTCTAAACCGTCCAATGGGCTCATCTTAAACCTGGGCAGCCTTCTGGCTTCGCGGAATGGCTACAGCCCTAAGCGGGAGGACAGAGCAGCACGAAAGCTCAAGCGAAAGCACTCACCACACAAGCTACGCAGTACAGACGCGACGGCGGAGAGCATCAAGCCCCCCCTATTGGGGCTTGGCGACAAGACTGTGTGCATACGTATGAAGTCTGAAACGGGAGTGGATGTCGAAGGTAAGTTGCACCGGGCTTGAGGCGATTGTCGCGCAAATTCTCATTACGTTTGAAGCGACCACAAGACTGTAGGCTTTTGCGAATAGTAAATTTTTAGTTCGAAGCGAATAGTGATTTGGCCGAATAATTTAGAATCGAATTCAAATAGTATATATTACAAATTATAAAGAAAAATGAGCATATTTGTCATGACCCAACTAACGTGCACAATATTTTTTTAAATTGAAACAAGGCGTGCACAAATGTCATTCTTTTTGGTTCAAAGGAAAGTGGAAGCAACTTTTAATGGTAGCAGGATTTGTCTTCTAACTACTTTATGCGGGAGTTGAAAGCGTCATGGTAATGGTGGGCAGTACATGCATTTGCCTAAATTTCATCCCGATGGCTTCAGACACTTTCGGCAAGTATGTATGCTTCGGCAAAGATGTGTATGCTTCAGTATGGAAAAGCTCCCGCAAATTGAAACTCTGAAAACTGCCCAGCAGTTGTTTCCAACAAAGTTTCTCATGCCTGCCGCGTTGTGTTACCAATGTATGTCTGGGAACTTTAAGGTAACACGGCCACCTACACTAGGCGTGCATGAATACGGTGCGTATGTAGCTATGGGGCAGCTTGGCTTTCATGCCTGCCTCTTATAAAAGGAGTGCCAGCTACTGATTGTGTTCATCTACTGCTATTGCCACTGCGTGAGGCATGCACATATGCCCATGCTGATAGTGGTTTGAGGTTAGGAAAGACGTTTTTTTTCTGCAGCCCATAAGGGAGACCCGAGGGCTTGCTTGATTGTTGGTAGAAAGGAAGGGGAAAGATAGAGTCTGAGCGTGGAAAGGAGGAGTCACCTTCTTGAAATGTGTATCCACACTAACAAGCACTGGATTGGTGCACCTTCATCTTCATTACAATAACCACAGTTGCCTGGCAGCACTGTGAATCGAGCCCAGTATCCACTTTCAGTGCCAGTGGATTTGGACAGTGCCCAAATGTCCAGGAATGTGGCACGAGTTATCGAGTCATATATTCAAGGTGACCCGCTATTGGTCAAGCTTAGTTTTATTTGAAAAGCTTTCCCGTCTCCGTGGAATTCAAATGGACAAGGTTCCATTGTTTGTTTATCTCGTTGGCCAATTAAAGTGCGTGTTTGTTAACCATTGCATGTTGGCCAGATCGTTTAAGGACTCCCTTAAGTGCAGGGATGTTGGGAGCAGTTAGTATATGCGGAACTGGCTGCGCAGCTTAATAGAAAACACATCCATTGTCAGAATGGGTAAAGCACCTTTTCTATGTAGAAGGAGTGGATGATGTTTATTGTGCTTATTGTGTAGACACAATGTGGTCACTGCCTTGTATGTAGTGTTGCAACTTGATGATGGAAGGCGATGACATTACTGTAGGAGGTAATTTTGAAGTGGGGCCTTTACAAGGTCTGTGTGTTGCACTTATCACTAGGGGTGTGCGAATATTTGAAATTTCGAATACATATTTTTTGAATAGTGTTTGCTATTCGATTCGATTCGCACTGGAGTTTTACTATTCGAACTATTCGAACTTCCCAAAAACAAACACAGTCAACGTCCGATTAAAAGTGACCCCTTCAGATTTTCAATATGCTTCACCTCACTACATTCTCGTATTGCGGCAAAGCTGCCCTTCAAGCTCCATTACGGTCGAACTTTGTCAAGACACAGTCAACGTCCGATTGGAAGTGGTCCCTAGATTTTCAATATGCTTCACCTCATCACACCCCGGTATTGCGGCAAAGCTGCCTTTCAAGCTCCGCTACGGTCGCAAATGTATTAACTCAAGAAAACGCTGGTTCCAACATGGAGATGAAAGATGAGGCAAAGGTGGGGGCTCAATTAATGCTGTTTTGGACCTGAAATTTGGGCAGGAAGTCCGAAAAATCTGACGCCGAAGCTTTTTAGCATCCAAAATTTCAGATGTTCTTATATATCGACATCTACGAGGCAGATTTGGAACTCCAGACTTGAAGGGAGCACACCCTTGTCCGCCACATCAGTTGGGCTTCCACAGAAGTTGAAAGAGGAGGAGAGGCTGAGGAAATGGCATCTTTGCCTATCACGTGTAAAGTGTTGTCGGCAACACTTTGGTTGCACCAAATCATGTACATAAATAGAATTCGGCCTCTACATTGCCCCATCCTTGATAAGACAACTATGAGACACCACCCCGCCAGTGCTTCAACCTAGTGAAAAGAAACACTTTCATGTTGCTATCTCATAAGAATATGCTTAGGAATCCTCTCTAACTCTTTTTCCTGCAATTTCGCTTCAAAGTATTCGAAAAATATTCGAGAAATATTCTAACAATATTAGATTCGATTCGCCCTCACACTTCAATATTCGAATTCGCTTCGCACCCAAAATTCTGCTATTCGCACAGTTCTACTTTTCACTGAAGCACCATAATGTTTAAGCATAGTTGTTGATGCTTGTCTTTGGACTACGGTTCTTTAGTTTGCTATCAGCTGCAGATGTAGGTGCCCTGGTGCACTTGTGGACATCAAGACGGTATTACGCCCATGCCACACAAGCACAGAAAATGGCTTTAATTTCCTAACGCCTGAAGATTTAACGCTGTTTCTGTGATGCCGTATGAGCAAGTGTAATGTAGTTTGCCTTAATGTAATTCACTAATTAATGTGTTCGCCAGTAATCATTTGACTGCTAAACAGGTACTCTCAATGTCATAGCCCATGCAGTGCATTGTAATTAAACCATTTGAAATAGTGTCTGTCATGTAAAGAAATATATACATGACTTTTAACAACACTCATGTCAGAAGTCGCACTTGGTGAAATTCAGTTCAGCATTGCAAGTGCTTCGCCATGACAGGCACCATAGTTGCTTCTGTGCTTCGCACTCAACATTCTCTGGCCAAAGTTATGGCCAGTTGCATAGTTGTAAAAGAGAGCTACGAAGTCAAGCTAATGGCACCATAGTATGCTTATTTATACAGTTACTTGCCTTGAAGGCAGATCAGACTTGTAAATGTGTATGCTTATCTTTATTATTACCCTAAAATTGCTCATTTGGGAATACACTGTTATCGACATCATCAGGTCAAAAATAATCAAATTTGGACGTGTGGCAGCTCGGGAGAAAAATGTTGTTCACAAACTTAAGGTCTTAGCAAACTGAATGTCATTTCTTGTGCCTGTTTGGCAGATGTATTAATCGCTTTCTTTAAGCCTGTTCCTTGTGTAGCGTGAATTTGTTACTGCACCAAGGAACAATATGCTTGTGTCCACAGGACCTCAGTGCACACCTTTGGTGTTATGGCACGCGACGGAAGCTGGTTGCCAAATTGTGCTCCTGTGAATGTAATCTTGACTGTATCCTTACCCGTTTCTTTCTTTTCCCCACCTCCTCCCTGATGCTTCATGCCTGCCCTTCCTTGATTTTACCTTGGCTTCTTTGCTCTGTTCAAATCACTCTGCCTTTCCATGCACCATTATTTTCTCCTTGACTGCACCCCTGTCCATCTTCCTTCCTTCTGGCACCCCCCACTTGCCCTCGTCCCCCTATGGCATTCTGCTGTGGCCCGTTTGCCCCCCTCTCACAGAGAAGTTCACCATCAAGGCCGAGGCGCTGTCCCGGAGACCCGAGGGCTCATCGCACGGCCGCCACCACTGGCAGGCACGTGTGAGCAGCGGCTTCGACAAGCTGGTCGCACTCGCCTCCTCAAACCAGCAGCCCGAGTCGACGCCGGCCACGTCGCGAAAGGAGCCGGTGGCCACTGCCAGCGGGGCCTCGTCGTCCTCCACGTCGTCTTCGTCCTCATCGTCCTCGTCGGAGCACTGCGAGGCCCCCCGACAGGCAGCTCCGCAGCAGCAGCCGCACAAGAAGTGGGTGGTCGATAGGGTTCACCGGAAGGACCGCGCAGGGGAAAGCGGCACGCAGCTCGAGAGCCTGTCCATCAAGATCAAGGCCGTGAACGCTGGCCCTCCCTCGCCGACGGCCCGCAAGAGGCATCGGAGCCCGCCGGCTCCTTCCCTCGGCACCTCTTCCTCCAAGAAGGGGAGCGGGGCGACGGTGGCCGGCCGATCTCCGCTGCCCAGGAGGCGGGGCCCGCGCACCCCGCCGGACACGCCCCCTCGGACTCCATCTGCCTCCCCCGAGCGGCCCGCCACGCCGCGCACGCCACTGTCGCCCGTGCCTCCCTCGCATCGTGCCCGCCGCGACGATGAGCACCCGCACAGCCCCATCAGCAGCGTGGACAGCCCGTTCAGCCGACGGAGCCGTTCCACAAGCCCGTTGCCCGGCAGCCCCGTCGAAGGGGATGATGCCGACGATGCCGACCGTGCCACACCGCGCAGTGGCACTTCCAGCACCGACGAGCCACCGCGGCCACCACCGGACAACACTGTGTACAACAAGCTTGGGCTCGGCACCCGGGACATATCGGTCACCTCCGAGCAGCAGCAGGCTTCCTCGGTTGGCCTGGCTGCCAACAAGGACGGACTCTGGGACTGGGCCAAGGAGCAACCGGCAGGCACGACGACTATCCCTGGGGCACCATCGCGCTCGGAGCCTGCATCGTCGTTCAGCGCCGGAGTGTCGTACACGGCCACCAGCCTCGATACGTCGTCGCTGCGGTCGCAGGCAGCCCTGATGCTGGTCACCTCATCAACTTTGGCCCCGCCCCCGATGCCGCCCTCACTCACGCCGCAGATGGCAGCGGCACCTCCGCCGCCGCCTCCGCCACCGCACTGCTCGCTGCCGCCGCCGCTGGTGGCCAATGTGTCGGTGCCGCCGCCATTCAACATGCCTCCTCCCCCGCCCCCTCCGCGCTCGGGACCCGTGTTCAACCCGTCGCAGTTGGTGTTGCCAGACACTTCTATCCCACCCCCATTTCTTGGCCCCAATCCCATGGCCCCTCCACCGTGCAACTTCACTGTGCCCCCGCCCAACATACTGGCTGCTGCAGCAACAGGCCACCCTGCTTCCCAGCATACTGCGGGAACTGAGCCACCGCCTCAGCACAGATCCCGCCCCCACTTGGCCCCGCCCCCTTACACGGCAGGACCTTACACGCTACCCCTGGAGTCTGCTCAGCGAGTGCCTCATTACACTTCGCACCCGCCCGGACTGGCACCCCACAAGATGCCCCATCCCGGTGAGGCTGCCTCTGCAGTCTGAATCCCTTTGGCGTCTTTATTGTGCAATGCTTGTGCGCTCAGTACAGCTTACTTGCTTGACGCCCCCTTTTACCTGAAGTTTCTTTCAGTTCCAAAGAGGCAAATCTGGGCCATGTTCAACTGCTTGAAATTCGGCCCCAATCTTTGCAGTTTTAACTCGTGCGACATCCAAGTTGTGCAAAATGCAAAGCTTAAACTTGACTGGTGCTGTTTGTGTGGACGCAGTCATCTGAACATGCAGCCGTCCACCTTTGGATCGTGCGAACAATGTGCTATGGAATGGTGTACATTTAAATGTGGAGTGCAGTCGACTGAAGTGAAGGGTGTTTTAGGACAATCATTTCGTGGACTAGACTGAAAGAAGTGAGTGAATTTTTCAGTAGTAGTGTTAACTGCGCTAGAAACGGGGAAGTTGCTGTTTTACCAAAAAATAAGTCAGTTGGAAGTGGTCTCACATGACAGCACACATGTGCACCTTTTTGATCTCTAAGTCAAAATATCATGCAAGGTTTAATCGTTTTCTTTCCAAGTATGTAAAGGGTTTGCCGCAAAGCTAATTGGTTCATCGTAGCTTACTCACGCAAGTTCTCGTTGTCATTGAGACCCAACATTTGCAGTAATTTTTCAGTTGCTGTCGGACAGCTAAGCAGTTACTTTCAATTTTTAACACGATAGCGTTAAGGAGCCCATGCCACAGAAAATCTGGTGCCACCCGCATCAGACAATCACACTGGATTTTCTGCATATCGCATTTTACCAGATTTCTATTGTATTGAGTTCCACTCGTAAAAAGGCAAAGCTTAAGCGTCCTTCAAGTTTTTTTCAGCAATGTGACTTTTTTCATTTTCAACACCTGCTGTGGTAACCTAGCAGCCAAGATAATGTATTGCTGAGCTTGAGGACGCAGACTCTATTCCTGGCCGTGACGGCCATGTTTGGCGACTGTGAAATGCAAGAGCGTCTCTGTACTTTAATTTGAGTGGATCTTAACGAACCCCAGGTGATCAGAATTAGCCCGAAGTCCCTCACGATGGCATGCATTGTAATCTAAAGAGCTTTTGCCTACTAAAGCCCTAGAATTTATGTTTAATCTTCATTACCAAGGTTTAAGTTGCATTTCGTCAACAAGGGGGTGATGTGATAAACCAGTCTTCATGAATTCATTTCGATGGACATTTTTCGAGAACATTGTTTGGTGTCATTGAGCAGTGCTTGAATCCCTAGCGGACTGCGAGTTTGAATCGGTGCAGTGGCCAGCAGCAGCCTGACAGTGTGGCGCCCTGTTTTCGCTCTCCACACAGTGCACGCACAGCACTACCTGACTTGACGGCGGCGTCACCGGGGCTCGACCCGAAAGCGGAAACGACGAGATTCTCAGCATCGCCATCGCCACACTGCCACCGCGCTCGTCGACGAAGCAACGACCGTAGAGTCACTGGGACACAGTTTGGTCGATGCCTGATTATTCTGCGCGACACGATGTGTGTAGACACGTGTTCGAACGTCCTTGTTTTGGTTCCGTCTTTTAATTTTCTGCGGACCGGCGACCGACGCTGCAAAGCGAAAGAGGCAATTGGAGTCGTCGTCGTTCGGTTCCTCGGGCTCCGGATTTCTTCCAGAAGAAGGCGCCACGTCGTTTTTCTGGGTTTTTGATGGGGAGGGGAAGTGGTCTTTTCGTCTTGTTTTAAACGGGGTGCTGCACATTTAGGTACTGGCCCATGGAAACCTCTCGCCTTTAATCTGTCGTGCTGCATTCACGAAGAACACTTTCATGAGGCCTTGTATTGTGTTGCGTGCTTTCACCTTTTTAATTATTTATTCAGCGTGACCAGTTGATGCAGAATAGTTGAGTGCTTTGAGCCAGAGAATGCATTGAGCCATGACTCGCATAGTCGGCCTCGAATCTACACATTGTCATGCGCCTGAATTGGAAGTAAGCAGCGCTTTCTTTTGTTGTTGTTGTTCACGCTAGATATTCAGGAGTTCAACCTAATTGTGCAGTTCCCTGGTCATTTGTGCACCTTGTATTGCATGTTTTACAATTAACATCGGAGGGTTTCCCGGCATGGCCAGACAGTGCGAGTTTGTGGACTGCGAATTGTGTGCGAAAGTCTAATGGAGTCCCTCAGCTTTGATGTGTTTACCCATTCGCGCTGTTCACTGCCGTGCATCTTCGATGTGCATGGAGAACTCTGGTTCCGGGTGCTTGCCCCAGAGCAGCGAGCACGTCGAGGGTTCTGTGTGATGTGAAAGATTGTGTGCTCTTTAGAGCTCTGATGCTAGAATGCGTATTACGACTAGTGTATTTATGCTCTTTTTGATTTTGTGATTGCCTGCTCTACGAATTGTGTGAAAAGAACTTTGTCTGCATGTCTGGGCCCTCGGTTTTCGGCCGGAAGAAAAAAATGACCCTCCATCGTGCTGTTTGCTTGTTGTATTTATTGCGCGTCTGTTTTTTTTTTTACTTGAACATTTCCCCTCCCCTAACCAAAGCGTGCCACAGACAAGCACTGTAGCTCATTGAAAACTGTGAACACTGCCACCATTTATAATTTTTTTGTCATATTTTTCATGCAAAACTAGTCAGAAAAGTGAATCGTAGTGTTCTTCCTCTAGTAGGTTGGTGTCGTTACTTTGTGCTCCTCTTCCTAGCTTTAATTTCCGTGTAACAACGGAGCAGGAAAAAAAAAACACACCTTGCTTTTTTTTCTTACTTGTTCTGTACGCGTTTTTAAGACAAGCCTTTGGTGCACAGTAGTAGTGCTTTCAAAAACTGGGAGAAATTCATGAAAAATGTATGCTTTTCTTCTGTTTTCTTAAAAAGCTTGCAGGGCTTACAGTTCATGCATGCTTCCATTCTAGATTTGAAGAGCAAACTTCGTGCAGGTGCTATGAAAGCCAAAAAAAAAAAGGACGTCTTGCGTGTTTGCAAATGCATTCTTCGTAACGCTTGGAGAACATGAGACCAAAAAGAGAGGAGTGAGCCATTGAGACCAAAATGTGTTCATTTGCCCGACTGCTGGTTAGTCTCCTCAGGACTTTGCCATCAGCCGTTTGTTGGTTGCGGTCTTCCTTGACTGTCAGGCCAGTGCACCTTTTTCTTTAGTTGTGGGACTTAATTATTTAAAGTTGCATAGACAGAGAATGTTGCCTCCAGACAGTGTTCCTTCTTTCGTTATGGAGATGAAAGCGTTTTTGCTTTGCACATTCACAATTTGCATTCTCATGCGGGGCATATTTGGGCACTCTGCTGCCTCCTGTTTGCTGGAAAGTGGCAGAGTTGAAAGTTTCAGAAATGGTTTTGTGTTTTTGCAGAAGCTCCAAGCAATATCTAAGCACTGCTTTTAATGTCGCTGGAGGCCAGTTGTTGCACCTCGTGCTTGTCTGTTTCAACTGACATTTCTATGAAGGCAGTGTAAAGGTGCGTGACACTGCTTGAGAGCACAACACGCATGACGGCTTGAGAGCATTTTGGTATGGCTACAGTTTTCACTAAAGCCACAATTCAACGTAGTGTACCAAGATTCTGACCTCTCGAGTCACCCACTAGTTGTCGTTCGGCAACAACGCTTAGAAAACTGCGCCTTTTGGCTGATTTTCGCATAGCGAATCTTGAAAACTAGTACTGGGCTTCAGTGTCAGTGTTGGGTCAGTATCAAAATGTGTTAAGGGCCACTAGCTATGTGTTAGAGAAAAATGCAATTTGCAAATTTCAGTTAACGTTCCGCTGGTATGGCACCACTTAGCCAAGGTGTGGCGAAGCCTCGGCTGTTCTGCCTGCTCATTACGAAGAATCCACTTTTCCTTCATCACGGTGCACGATAGCTCCAAAGAGAATGGATGGTACGATACACCAAAAACTGAAATGTCAGCCCCTTGGCCCTGCTCGGAGAAACCTGTTGCGATCTAGGCAGCCGGTGCATTTGAACATTTGTCGCGACACTCACTACGTTTATCATCTTTGCCAGCTGTTTTCTATGCTCAGCTGCAAATTTATACATTTTGACGCCGTACGTGTCTTGGCTTGCATTTTTCTTGTCGTTTCGTGTGCGAAATGTCTTCTCCAGCCTACTGCCTTCGTTGACAAGCCCGCTTCCTCGTATTTGTTACAAGTTTTTCCTCTCCAACCTTGCTTTTCCTCCTCGTATCATTCCGTGCTGCTTGGCCAGCAGTTAATTTTAGAAGCAAGAAGCAATCACTGCCAGTGTTTGCATACGAGAACGGCGTGTGCCATTGGTTCTCCCAACAGCCTTCCATTGCGCACTCCAAGGTGTGGATTGTGGACTGAAAGACCCTCTTCAAGAAGATCCCACTCCCATTTGTTTCAAGTGCTCTGTTTTTTCTATTCTGCATTGCCAAGCAAGGGACACTCGTCTCTGCGGCACATTACAATGCGGCTACATGTTTTGCCGGTGCCCTTCTTTTTCCCCCCGTTGTGTGCTGCTGCGAAAGGCCTCACTTCACCGCAAATCCTCTCTGCCTGGATTTGTTGCGCGTGACACCCCGCCATGTGTACCTGTGCCAGAACGTTTGAACTTTTTCCGAGAGTCTGCCTTTTATACTGGGAAGAAATAGCGCGGGGTTTCTTTCGTTTTTACACTAGCGTTTGCTCTCTGTAAAGCACTTATGAGAGGATGTGCATGTGTGTGCGTGTGCACATAACTTGAATCTGCTGCTTGTTGAACACATGTGCCCTCTTGACATTGTGCAAGCTGCTTCCCTCGCTGGTCAGGGTTTGTTCTCGTAGCCGCATTCTGTTATGTTGACAGCTTCCTCCGGTGTTTTTGTTTTCTTTCTTTCGTCTAATCCGTGAATGTTTTTGTCGGGGGCGCGACCAGCGTCTAGCCGACGATCCCGCAAACGCAGACACACCTGAGAATGAACACTGCCACTCAATGCATAGCTTGTAAATTGTCTCTTTGTGCCACAGTGTTGTAAACATTTGTTCTATGTGCGTGTGTGTTTTAGAGTCTGTTGTTTTGGGTGAAGGAGTTGCATGAAAGTGCTGCTGTGCAGGAGGCTATAATGGGGCACTGACAGCAATGTGAGATGAGCTTGCAAGCTTCAATTCCATTGCTCCACGTTGGTGAAGTGGGGCGCGTTTGCGTAACCGTGCGCATGTGTACGTGTTGTGTGTGCACAAGTATTGACTTGGCTGTGTTGGCAATCTTTTCCTGTTGCCGTGTACACACACCACCGTTGTCTTAGTGTGAATAGCTGTAGTGCTATGTTTTTTTCCCTGCTTTCATTGCAGTTTTGGTGATGGAATGAGACAAGAAGGCACAGTATTGTAAATAATGTTTCTAGTACTGCGAGAGAACTGAGCAGGGATCGAGTCCCACTTTCTTTTTGATGAGCGGTAAATGATGTGTTGGGAAAGAAGCTTGTGTATGTACACGTTTTCTTCTCCTTATCTTTGAGGTATGCCCGTAGTTCAAAAATTGTACGCTCCGTCTTGGAATGGCCGCTGAGTAGTTAGGCGTGAGTAAGCTTGCCCGCTAGACTCGTGTTTCCGGTAGCCTCAGTGTAGGAACAACGCGCGTGTGCTTACGGATGATGTAGAGAACCCATTTATGAGGAGCAAGCAGGCTTGGCCACCGCACGACATGTCTCATTGTGTGTGATTCGCAGTGACCTACAGTTCGAAGAGGTAGTTGGAGCTTCAGCTTAGTAATGTGTGTGCTGTTCTTGTTTGAGTCTTATATGCGACGCCTGGCATCTCGTGTGATTCCTTCTGCTATCTCAGAGTTTTACGAAGCCTGCATTGTCTGAATGGCTTTTGAGTTCGCAGTAGGTGATTGGCCATCATATTTTCATGTATCTATCTACTGTACTGGTTTCTGAAGGCTGTGTACTTGGTGTATAGTGTGCTGCCTTGGGTGTCGAAGACTGATGTGGCATGAATTCAGTGCAGTGCACTGAAGGGCTGGAAGAGTTGATGCTTGGCTAGGGAGGAAAAAGGTTCACCCACAAGCGCTGCCTCTTTTGCTAACGACATGCTCGTTCTTCAGTGCTGTACCACATTCACAAACTTCAACTGAACTGCTACGAGATTGAATGCTGACAGCAAGAAAGGTGCAGACTCTAGCAACAGAAAACTTAAACAGGCTTGTGTCATACAGCTGCAGTGGCAGCTAATGAGGATGGGCAACGGGATGCTTTGTTAAATTATTAACACATTATTCACCTTTAAAGTTGCCATGTTTAAGGCAGAAAGGAGTGAGCTTGATGGAATGTTCGTGGCAGTAGTACGGGAGGTTAGCTATCTTTAGAGTATAAATTATGGCATGTGTAAACAATAATTGCGCACACATGCTGTACATTGTCTATTAGTTAATGCATCAATTTTTTTTAGTCAACTCACGTTTATAGCCTCTCTAGTCTACTGGTGAAGTGAGCAAATTCGGGAAACATAATATCGTGTTGATTGGTTGACGTATTAAGAAAGCTCGTGCTCTTTTCTTGTATAGTTAATGAGTTTGCTTGCCTTGTTAGGTATGCTTTCCCAGTGCTATGGTCAGAGTGGCAAAGTCTAGAATACCACTTAAGCTGTTGCCTAGAAATAAAGCATATAAATAACTTAGATACCATGAGTTTTGATGGACGAGTGCAAGGGGCTCTCTCATTGCAACACAATGTGGCGAGAAAGCCACTGCTCAAGCATCAATCGACACAGGAGCAGTAGACTCCTAAACCATCGCAGCACACTACACTCTGCGAGCTGTGCATTACAGCGATGGCTGTGGGTTGTGCCAAGCAGCCTGGAGGTTAACCCCCGGTGATTTCCTTCTACGCGGTGCCAGTAGGAACTTCGTAGAAGGATCAGTGACAAAAATGACAAGTCCTTCACTCCCCTCTGGTAGAGTCAACTGATTCTCTGGTTGGCTGCCACAACCCATCGCCTTTGCTGCACTGGGCTAAGTTGGCGAGATTGGGTACACCAAAGTTTAGTCGAGATTATGTATAGGTGAAACAACGCAAAGGGGCAAAAGACACTGTCTCCTTATTTTGCAACAAGATGGCCGTACAGGCATGGGGCGCTTTCCCAACTCTGATCTGTTGAGAGAATCACGCGAGATGCCCAGAGTTCTGCTAGAAGCATACTGGAGTAGACGTGTAATTGCAGGGAGGAACGAGAGCAGTGTGGGTGCAACTTTGCCGACAGGCTTTTGATGGGGCCTCCTGTAAGATCATCTGAGCCCGCCAGAGCGCCGCGTGTGCGTCATTTCTGACGGGCTCTCAGTCAGGGCAAGTCTGTAGAATCATCCAAGCCTGCCAGACCGGAAATGCGTGCAGTGTGTTATACGTGGTGGTATTTGAGCGTTTGTTGGCGGTGATCTGCCGGGAGTGTTGTTGTAAATGGGTGTTGTGAGCACAGTCCCCCATCTGAGCTGCGGCGAAAAGGACTTTGTGCGTTCTGGGCATTCTTACCGGGCGTCGCTCATTGAAGCACGCCGGTTTTTCAGTTTTCTTCTTGTCATGCCTGCTCTTCAGCACGTTTTCAAGCTTGTTCACTCTTTCTTTCCCTGTGTACAGACACTGTTTTTGTTGGGCATTTTCTTTTTTGAAGCACTACCTTTTCTGTCTTTTTCTCGTGCGGTTTACGTGGCTTGTACTGTGGATGACGGGTCTGTTGCTGGCACTGTACGCAAATGCACTATGCTCTCGTTTGCAAAGCGGTTCTGTGGGGAGGGACTCTTTCCTCGTATGATGTGTATTTGCTTAGCGTGAGAAAGCTTGGGAGCATTGCGATTGATTTGTGTTATTGGCATTTTTTTTGCGTAACCGAGCATGTATCATCAGTGCGGCTTCGTCTCATTGTAGCCTCAGTTCCAGACGAATGATGGCGGTGACGTACACAGCACTCAGTTGCAGAAGCCCCTCCCCTTTCTTGCACGGACGAGCGTCAGCAAAAATCGGTGACGGCTCTTACCAAAAACCACGGAAGCGCGAAAGAAAGGATCACACATTTCTTTCCCACTGCCCGAGAGTTCTTGCGCCTGCGATACGAGGCCAACTTAATTTTGTTTTACATCGACCTTCAGCAGCCCATGCAGCTCGAAGAAACTGAAATGTACCTGCATCCAAATTGTCCACTGCGGTGTGGCTCTGGTGTGTCAACCATTCTTTACTGCCAGAACTGCAACGCCTTGAATCTGGTGTTGACTTGTTTGATTGGTCTGAATTGTGAGACTCGCGAATGAGTCCTTGAGAGCGGGGTGCTTGGATAGCCAAAGTTTGTATTGGGGCTCTGCCTCTTTGCCTGTTGCGTTCAGTGGTCAATGTCGCGTCGTTCATTCAAAAGCGTACCTGAGTTCTAGAAGCTGCCAAGCGTCTCATCGCTGCGCTGTTACCTGCTTACACCACTTACCACATTAACCATCGATGTGTTTGTTTTACAAGGCATCAGCATTTTCATTATGTGCTGTCGTAATGATTGCACATTCATGCTGCCTGCTTATCAACCATCTTAATTTATTCTGTTCAGCGTGACAGCCAAAGCATACGACTCCATCAACACGCATGCCTGCCTGTATATCAGTTTTTTTCAGCTCCACTTGCTATTGCGTTGATAACATATTGCCCTTAGCTAAAATGACTATGATACCTACCGCAGGAAGTTTAGTGCATGCCTAAATAAATCATTAATGCATTACATGGTGTGCCAGACAGATGTGGGCTCAGCGAGGTAGTTACGGTAGTCTCGCATCAGAGAAGTGAATTTTACTGGAGCCTGCAGTGCAAAGCACAAAACGAAATTTTTAAGAGCCGCACTACAAGGCATATTCTACGTCGCTGTATAACTTCTCCATTAAAAAAAAAATTCAGGAGTACAGGCGAGGTATATGTTAACCAATACGTTTCGTCACACACTGCCCCTTTTTGTGCCGTTTGTATTTATTTAGTCCTTACCTGTAACACATCATCAAGCCATACCGTAGTGGGCATAGTTGCTGCTTGAGCTGCTGAAGGTCACTCGCACAGCACGTCTAACAACTCTTTTTGAGTGTTTTGTTTTTCTGCACGAGACAATACACTGCTGTGTTCGAAACATTCTATCATGCCATGACAGGTGGATCTTAACGGATTTGGGAGAATGATCGACTCTTTCTTGCAAGTGGGAGAGATTTAATATAAGGATGGTAGTATGACGGGTTTACAGATCTTTTTCCTTCACCCATCTTTGTCTTGTTCCTTCCTTTCTTTCTTTTTCTCTAGTGTATTTTTAGACAGAGCACTGAAACTGTTGCATGTTAACCAGTTTGTTGTTGAAGCTGTGTTTTTCATTTTTAGAGATATTTATAAGCATGTACAGGAAGCACACACACTCTACGACTACTGCCGAAAGAAAATCATTTGTACTATACCTCGAAAGTGTCTATTGTAACAAATGGGAAAAGAAAAAGAAATCCACACTTCCAACTGTATCATTTGGAATTAAAAACACCCCTCTTTTTCGCAAAGTGTGTCTGGAGTGCTTGGACTGTGTCCCTGCTTTCACATGGCTGAAAACAGCAGTGCACCAAACAATTTTTGGGGTTCTGCGTTCCACATGGGCACAAGGACATTGCATTCAATCATTAAACTTTTGTGACACAGCGTTTTCATTTGGAGACTATGCTATTTCTGTGCACTATTCGCAAGGAAAAGGCCACTGAGCTAATGGTAAATTCTGGTTGAAATATTTTGCTACACATGATCTCTTTGGCGAAGGAAGTACCGTGTTTAACGAGATGTTGGATGCGGTACGTTTCAGCAGGAATTTCAAAATTTTTAAAAAATTTTTTAGGAATGCTTGCTGCCGGCAGAAAACTATCGCATGATATTTGAGTGGGCTGTTGATTCTTGTTTATTGAGAAATATAGCATGGCCGTCTACAATAATTAGATAATTGTTTACTCTGTAATTACACTTATTTGCTGTAAAATGCACTCATTTATTCTAGCATGTCCACTTGCTCGCTTGAAGTTTGCTCTGCAGAACAATGGCATCAAATTATTCAAATTTCATGCATTTATAGACAGCCAATCGTAATGCGTGTTGCAAAGGGTTAATAATGCCTTACCCTTCACAGTGCCCTTCTTTCTTGGGAGGTAGGGTGGAAGGCAGAGCTGTGACGTCCTAATTTAAAACGAAGTACGACTTTTATGAAGTGAGAAATTTCAGAATGGTGATTAAAATGCATCCGTTTACTAGTCCAGTCGTCTTGCCCATAAATAGTGAAATGTAAAAACAAGCTTAGAACGGTTCGTTTGGATTTTGTTGCCGTGCTTGGCAACGTTGCAAGCAACCATAACTTTGGGCATTGCTAATCAAATCCAAAGGCCACGAACAAAATTGCACCATCCTGGGGTACGTAGTTCACTACGTACAGCTCTGGACAGCAGCATTGTAGTTGAAAGGTAAATAGCATTACGCAGCGAAAGGTATGGCGTCGAGAGCGTGCAGTCGAACGAGATTTGTGAAACTTGGAAAGCAGGGGAGGTGCCAGGATGTTTTCACTGTGTGGGCATCTTCGACAAGTGAGTTCCTTCAGAGCGGGGTGGTGGTGGAGGGGTCAGGAAGGCCGGGAACTTTGTTATATGACAAACATACAGTATTAGGTTTTCCCGTGTGACGTCGTGCACGTGATAATTGTTGACATTAACGTCCCAAGACGACGATATGATCACGAGGCACGCCTTAGTGGAGGGCTCCTCAAATTTCCGGAGCCCTACATAAGAGCTTTTCTGAAAGAAAGGACAGCCACAGTGGGATTAATGGGCGACTTGCGCTCCGAGAATGTTTGAAATACCGCCGAGGGGTACGCCACAAGGCTCCGTTATCTCTCCCATGCTATTCAATCTGGCGATCGATGAGCTCCTTACCAAAGGAACTCAAACAAATAGAAGGGATTGGTTAGAAAGTCATTGGCGCAAAACAAGAACGTGGACGAAGAAGTGACATGGACAGGCGCACTTCTACCTAAAATTAATCGTTTCTTGGCCAATCCCCCAGAGTGGGTGTGAGCCATGCATCAAGGAAATCATCATCATCATCAGGCGCACTTCTTCGTCCACGTTCTTGTTTTGTGCCAACGATTTTCTAATCAGCTATGCACCAACTAGCCCGACAGGGATTTGCCATGCAATATGCTGACGACCTATCACCATCTGGACTACGGGAGGATCCACAGGCCAACAGCAAGATGCTCTGCAAGAAGCGATTGACAGAACAGAAAGATACCTGGAAGCATGTGGACTGACGTTCGCACCAGAAAAGTCTGAGCTCTTGGTGCTAAGAAAGCGCACGAGAGGCCGACAACCGCAGCAGACGCGAGACCCGCGGAAGTGAAGGTGAGAGGCGTCATAATTTCTCAGGTTTCGAAGCTTCGCATCCTCGGACTCCTAATTCAAAAGGACGAGGCCGGGGGAGCAGAGTTAGAAAGGATTCAGGAAAACCGTGCACAAGTAGTCATCTGATCAAAAGGATGACTAGCAAAAGTCACGGACTCGAAGAAGAAGATTGCACGAAAATATGATACAAGCGCTGATCACAAGCATTATCGCTTACGGGACCCCAAACGTAGACATGAAGAACAGTCAGCGGGTTAAAATAAACACTACCATCAGAAAAGGCCACATGATTGCCATGGGCCTGTCGCCTTCCACATCCACGAATAAGTTGCCCAAAATGGGAGTGCACAACACATCGGAAGAGCTCGTGGAAGTGCACAATGTACGTCATCCATGGCTGGAAAGACTGAAGCCGACGAATACGGGTAGAGCCCTACTCAAAGATCCGGGTTACCAAGTCGAAGATGACATGCACGTTTCTCTGCGCATCCCGTCGAGATCAGAAACAACCTGCTGAAAACATGCATCCCGAGTACGACTAGGGAAGAAAACAGGCTAAGATACAATTAACTGATCAAGCAAACACTAGAACGCACCAACAGCAATGAAGAAGACGTAAGATACACGGACGCAGCGGCTAATTACATTGCAAATGACCGTTTTGCAATCAGTATGGTCGACGAAAACGGGAAAGAACTGAAAGCAACATCCATACGGACGCAAGTACAGCGGAAGAGCTGGGCATAGGGAATCGCTACATATGCAAAGACGCAGGTTACCGTGATAACGGATTCGCAAGAAGCATGCAGAAGGTACATGAACGGAAAGATCGGAAAGGCAGCACTCCATATGTCTTAAAAAGTGGAAGAAACAAATCCTCTGGACACCGTGACACGTACGAGTCTCTCGCGGCGAACCAGGCGGCGCACGCTGCGGCTCGAGATCATGCACGCCAAGCCATATCTCCGACACGCAGAGAAACGTACTGTCGGCTGTCACAACGAGGATGAACGCATACCTAAGAAGTATTCAGACATTTTGGCGCGCATTACAGGAAGCAGAGGAAGCGGTACCCGCCGGCACACAAATAAGAGTCTGAGACTGCAGGCCGGAACTCACCCGCACGGAACATTGATGCACGCAATGTATCCAGGGACCTACAGGCAGGACTGCAAGTTTTGCCCACCGGACACGCGCAACACCCTGCGCCACAATTGAGGTGCTGTGCTGGAGTGCAAGAACAATCCGGACGTACCACCGCCATCAACCCCAAGCGAAAACGATGGGGAAGGAGCGGATCCAGATAAACAATTCGAAGACCAGTGGGAGGCTGTGCTGGTGACGCAAGACCGACAACCAGCTACAATTGGCGAACAGGGCTCGGGCGGTGGCAGCGAACCATCGCTACCTGGACTGAGGAGGCCATCCACCTTAGGGCTCAAGTACAAAGAGCCTGCTCAAAAATAAAGTTCATTGCTCTCTTTCCGGCGTCCTCAAGAACACCTGCAGCGTTCTTTAACGCGCATCTAAACCTAAGTACACGGGACTCGAACATTTCGCCTCAATCGAAATGCGGCCAGGAGGGACACTGTCCACATTTCCCTCACGTGACTTAAGAGGCCATGGTCTCGAGGCGCGCGCGCCCGCCGGCTCTCGCCGACCGACGGAGACAACGGAGAGGTGTGCACAGGGGAGGAAAACAAGATACTGCGCATGTCCGTTGCTATGACGACGTACGTGCGAATAGTAAGAGCTTCAAGGTCAAGCGCGCACACAAAATCGTTTTCTGGGTTTGTAGCTGAAGGAGAAGATCGCTTTAATAATCAATTCAATGCATGGTCACTATCACGTGCCAGCATGCCTGGGTGATGCAAACGAAAAAAAAAATTACACCATCTCCCGCTAAAGGAGACCACGAGGCGATGCGAAGACGGAGCACTTGTACGATCGCGTTTCGTTGGGCATGCTACCGACCTCGCGTCGTGGAACGCGAAGAGGAACACTACGCACGTCGTGTCTTCCCTCTAGCCTGGCCGTTAATTCTCACAGGGCGATCGGGGAACGCGGTCGACAGGCGCGCGAGAGGGGGGCAGCGTAGGAGAGGAGAAAGAGGGGGAGGGTACGCGCATGCGCTGGCGCTCATCGCGGCGTTGCGCGGGAGAGAATTTCGGCATGTCGAGCCCGCATTTCAGAAGAGTCAACCGAAGCAAGCGCTGCACTGAAGGCGCGCAGCGCTCTACCCGATTTATATCCACACTTGAAGGAGAGGAGAGGAGGTAGCGCATGCGCCGCGAGAGCAGAAGCGAGAACGTAGAAGCGCAAGCAGGCGCTGGGAGAGAAGTGGAGAGAGTAAGGTGCAGCTGTTGGAGATAGGGTTGCCACCTTTTACCGAAAAAAAAAAAACCGGCCCTTCGACGGGGGGGGGGGGGGGGGTAACAGAAGATTAAAATAATGTTGAACAATAGACGCTATGTCAATTCTTCGGCATGCAGTGACATTTAATGTAACATTGCTTTCATTGAGCCAAATAAACCCAATGCACAAACAAAAGCAGCACACAGTGGGCAGGAGCCAGCTCTCGTACTCGGGGTGAGATCTCCACTTTTTCCGGAACGTGCATTGACGTACTTTTCGCTTTTTCAAAGGCGGAGAGTCCGTGCTCATGATGCAAGCAAAAGAAGCACGTAACTAACTACTGAGACTGATTTTCGCCATGTTCCAACGATCGGGGGCAGGAGGAAGAGGGCAATGTCCCCGTAGAGCGGTTGGTGTTTCCTGTTGTCTGCTGAATGTACCAGGATTCGAGGAAGAGCCGCCGGCGAGGGTTCCTTTCTTTTGCCAGAATCACCACGTCGGAGCAGGTGCTGGTTGGCAAGAAAGTTCCGCCGGCGGGATCTCTCTGCATAGCAGCGCTGCGTGTGTCTGCTTTACTTCGATGGAAGTTTTTGCAAATTGCTGTTTTCTGAACTCACAGCTGTTAGAAGGAAGAGTTACTGCCTGTAATGATCGATTATGTTAGTTCAACATATGATTTGCACGTCGTGGATGACAGCCATAAAAAAATCTTATGCTCCTCGGAAGCGAACGTTGTACATTTTCACGGCGACTGGTGTTTGGAGAAATATTAGTATGTCATGGATTAGCATGGCATGAATTTCCGTAGCGAAATCTGCACTGCAGTTTCAAACGATGTACAGCATTGGCGGCTCTGTGCGCGAGGTCACGGATTAGATTCTCACTCACGGCGCAAAATTCTGATCAGAGATGAATCAAAGAGAAAAAAACGAAGGAAACACGCATTAGCCTGCGTTCGGTTAAAAAATCCCCGTGAAAATTAAAGCGAAGTTTTCCCCTACCGCGTTCCTCATAATCCACTGAGCAGTTTAGAGATGTTCAACATAATACTTTAATTATATTCTCTTGCGCGGTTACGTCGCTGTATCTGATGCCTTCAACGTGTTTCCATACTTGCTCCTCTCCTTTAGACTTGGTACACAAACTCGGAATGTCACTTCATAAATATGGAGCCGTAAAGGTAAGCTAACTAGAATATGACAAACAAGAATCTCCACTGCTTCCATTATGACGTATATCTCCAATAAAAGGCGATACGCGTATGGTTCTGGATATTCGCCGTGGTAAACCGTACGTGCATGTTCCGCAATGCTAAAACACGCTGGTAGCTCATGCGTAGTCTCACCTTTCAGTCCGGACATCATGCACTTTCTTTCTTTTTTTGTGCACGCAGCACAAACACTGAGATGTACGCACTCGCAGATCATCGCGTCAAATAAAATGTCCAATCCTGATGTTCCGTCGACAACCGGTCACTGCAAATTGCCCTGTTAGAAACAACGCGTGCCGATGTTTTCGCAAACAAGATGCATCGTTATTCACACAACACACACCACACACAATATTGTCAGTTTCAACGTCCGCAAATGTGAACCGATATCGTCGCTGCCTTTCAACGCACACTACACGCCACAGTAAACGCGGCACATTTTCGAAGACGATGCCGCTGTTCCTCGCACAAACCACCACGTGGGTTCACTTCTCCAAGTTAAACAGCCAGCAGCGTGGCAAATTTTTCGTCACGCAGTCCACGACACATTTATATGTTCTTTGACACATACCACAAATAATCTTGGAACCGAAAGATTCAGAAAAAGGTTCCAAAGAAAAAAAACGTGCGCCAAACACCGGCAGCGGGAATGTTTTGCCAACCACCCACGGTTGCACGTGCGCCGAGAGGTCACGTGACCTGACGTCACGGGGAGTGAGTGACGTAGGCTGGTAGAGGTCTATTGACGGAGGTTATTCTTGTGCTGCCACATTCTTTCGTGGAAGTTTTTGGTTTCCCCAATGTGGAAGCGGGGCAGTCAGCTCACGCGATCCTGTACACGACGCCCTGAGCTTTTTCCGCAGGTGCGCGATCTTTGGGCCGATGGTGGTAGATGGCTTGTGGGCGACGTCGGCCCTGCCTCCTCAGTATACGGGCTATTGCTTCTATGGCACCGGCGATGTAGGGGATCGACACGCGGTGTCGTTGCGGCGACGCAGGTGTCACGTTTCCCCCGTCTTTTCTCTTCCCCTGACTTTCGTTTCCCCCGTCTTTTCACTTCCCCTGACCTGCGCGGTCAGTCCCCGACCGCGCAGGTGGAATTCGTCAGTCAACACGTGCGTTCAACACGGAGAAGAGTAAAAAAAAAGAATACTCGGGATACGACGAGCAAAAAACCGGCCAATGACAGCCGGTCTTAGGTGCGGACCGGCGACCGGCCCCTTGTCTAAAAAACCGGCCCGGCCGGTCCAAAACCGGGCAGGCGGCAACCCTAGTTGGAGAGAGGGAAGGAGGAGAGTTGCGCATGCGTAGTGTGAGTGCGGACGCCCAGGCCAAGGCCGCGCGACATACCCCCGAGCAGGAGATGCTTCGCATCTAAAAAGACCCCATAATGCGGTGACGGTCGGCACCTAAAACAACATGGGTGAGCGAGTGGAAGCATGATGTTTCTCTCGTAGGAATTTGTGGAAACCTGCGCAAAAAACCTCGGCCTTAAGGCGAGGAGGAAAGAAACATATGCGTCATGGCCGTAGCAAAAAGTGAGAGAGGGTTGCATCTACTTGGTGTTTGTTGTTTTTTGTCGAAAAACAACTACGACGATTTGATGTTCCCTCGCCAGCCTACATAATGACATCGCAGATGTTGATTTTTTTTTAAAGACTGCGTGTTTCTGCTGGGACCTTGTGAATAATTTGTGGGTAAAAATGGACCACATTTCATTCTAAAAGAACCGAACACTAAGGTGTATATATGAGGAATTATCATAAAGCCAATGCGGCCCATAAGGCGCGCAGCCATTTGAAATTCGCGGCCTTACATTGGCGCACGTGCGGGCATATTATATTATAATATGAACCTATTATGGGGAACTTTAAAAACGAATAAAGTTTCTTTGAAGGAATAATTTGAGTAGGAGCTGATTCCGTGTTTCTCTCGAACGCAATAAGGTACGCATTTGGGCTGGTTGGTTCATGATTAACTGTAGAAACAACGCTAAAAGACGGGACGATCGAGGAAAGGACACAAACAACGGCGCTGACTAACGACCAAATGGTTGGTTGTTAGTCAGCGCCGTTGTTTGTGTCCTTTCCTCGATCGTCCCGTCTTTTAGCGTTGATCTCTCGAACGCCCGTGAGCGCAAAGCACCGAAGGAAAAATTTTCATCCTGAAGGCGTGCTTCTCCACAAGAATAGTCTTTATGCGGGGAAACTCGCTTTACTCGTTCGTATATCAGAATAGTTCCATGGATGCACGACTTCGATAAACAACCAATGCCAGCCATCTCGCGTGCCTTTCCTTGTGCTTTCAACGCGCGCCCAGCACGTCGACACGAACGGCGTGCGCGCTAAAAATATATATCAAAGTGACATGGAATCTTGAGGGGAAAGTGGCGAACGCTCACTCAGCGCCTCCTCTATTTTTCTGTGCCTGGGCGAAGGAGCGGAGCGCAATGGGAACCGACCGTCGGCGTTAGTGCGGCTTTTAGCCGCCGGGCGCCGCCACCGTAGTAGACCAGCCGTCGCGTCGTCGCTCGCGGAAACGAATGCCGTGGCTGCATTCGAAGCTGCTATATGGTTCAGTTTTGGGCTGTATTCGCGTTGTTTAAAGTATAATGAAAACTTGTAAACTGGAATCATGAAACACTTGTCGTTCTGGGCAACCAGCCCATTTCGAAGGCATGTGTCTTTCGCGGCTATTTTTTGATCGAGACGCTCGCGCGTCGTCTGCTAGCCCGATTCCAGAGAGCGCATGCCAGTGATGCGCGGAAAACTGCTTTGTCATCGTTACGTTCGCTTCACTGAGAGTCGGTTATTGACTGTCTGAAAGTCGATTTTCGAAAGCTGCATTTGCAAAGAGCTAATACTGAAAGCTCTGGCACTTAAGGTTCCCCGATGCGTGCTACCGTCTACTGGTGTAGCACACTATACGCAAGCCATGAGTTCATACGCTAAATAGCATGAAATATCACTAAGCTGCTTCCAGTGACGATGTACACAATAAATGCGGGTTGTTTCGCCGGTAGCCCGTGTAGTGTCCATGGGCTCCGATTCTGAGCTTCGGGACCTAATGTCAGCGCTGCATGCACATGGCGGCGATCGCAAGGCAGCGTTGCTACTGGTACTACATGCTTCGTTGACTATTCGGACGCAACACGGTCACGTTTAGGGATACTTGCCATGCTTGATTCAGTTGTTACCTTGGGCTGCAAACGTGAAGGGTAGTCTGCAAAGAGTGACGCTGCTGCATCCTTCGTAAGCCGCCGCTTCTTACATTCTATGAAATCTTCGCGTCGTAAACGACTGCTGTATATTCTAGTGTATTTTGAAGATGTATTAGGAGACCAATTATCCGGCCTAATTACTGCAAGCCCCCTCTACCGAACACCAACGGCAGCTGGAATTTCATGGAACGACAGCCGAACAGTGTATTAAAGTGAAAGCTTTAGATGCCTCATCAAACGCGAAAATTGACCGTCGGCGGCGTCAGCACGAGTGATGCAAAAAACGATTACGTGATGACGTCGTCATATGACGTCACAGATCATAAAATTCTGTGACATCGTCGTGACGTCACATAACGTGACGTCGTCATATTAAATCTTCGCTTGGTCAAAATGGGCCGATCACGGAGGCAGTGCATGCCTCCGCTGATGTGCAGAAAGCTTGCACTGCCTCCGATCCTTGAGGCTGTCAGAAAACCACGTTAGGCGCAGAAATATCTCGGAGGGAGGCAGGAAATGTTCTATACATTGACTAGAAGAAAAGAAGAAGATGGCTTTCGCCTTTCAGTCATCTTAGATGAATGCATAAGGGACCCTGTGAGATTTTTTCTTTATCAATAAAGGGAAATAAAAAAAGACAATTGTGATTTCTTTCAGTTCCATTTGCATAGAGGAACACAACAGTAAGCCATACTAAGGCATTGGGGCGGTTGCAATAATCAAACTCGAGTGCAAGTATCGAACCGGCAGCACCGTCTGCCTGCGGAATAATTACAGCGGGGATGGAAAGACACGCGAACATGCGGCATCTGCATTCTTTGCTGTTTCGCATCTATTTTCAAGTGGTTATAGCCTCGATGATTGATGAGAACACGACGTCATCCATGACACAATAAAAGATCATCTAGCATCTAATTATTGCCACCACGGTTAGAGCGTGATGAAAACAGCGCACCGCTATGTTCGCGTTTCTTTCCATCCCCCTGTACCTGTGAAAGCCTGCAAGGAGCACAAATGCAATTAAACTCGGATGCATAGAGGAATTCGTGAGCTTCGTGATACGCGCGGCCGTTCAGCGCCAGCTACCCGTAGTCTACTTGCACAGCGCCACCACGCGGCAGCGGCGAGGGGACGCGGAGCGCGCGCTCGACGGCCCGAGGAGAGCGTTCGCCCAGGCACTGAAAAATAGAGGAGGCGCTGGCTCACTTCAAGTGTACACGCGGGCTTGGGAACTTTCGGCCACAGAATCACTTCGCTGACCTCTGCCCCGTTCCCTTACAAGTTATAAGTTTTAGGAGGTTGAAATGGCTCCAGCAAAGTTTATCGACAGCCCGACGTTTCGGGACCGATTCGGTACCCCCCGAGGGAGGTACAATCGGTCCCGAAACGCCGCGGGCTCTTTATATAAACTTGGCTAGAGCCATTTCAACCTCCGAAATCTTCCACCCAGCCAGACAGATTTCTGTCGAACTTTCGCGTTGAATTTTCTACTTTATGGTTGCCTTCTTCGCACTTGTAGGCATGTGACGGTTCAGCATGTGTGGGCCATGTGGGCCGTAGCCATCTTTAGTGCTCAGGAGATAGATCACCATGAGTATACTATGACAGACATTTGAGTAAAACAATAAAATCGTATACCCGACGTTCAAGTTCAATTCAAGGTGCCGCCTAATTTTCTTTTTTTGTGGATTTGAGAGGCAAGAGATGCCGTTTTAGAGGTTTCCGGGAACTGCGTTGGCAACATTGCCAGATTCCGAAACCACGGCGTCTGCTTTGAAGCGTGGTCGACTGGAGTGATTTTTGTCGGCAGTACGGCGGCAGAAACTAAAACTCTACCGCGTTTCCTGCGGCATCTCAACCGTATTTGGAGTGCTGCGAGGTGTCATTCCACCTTCCAATGCCAGCGAACACAATTTACGCCTTTGAACAAGGAAAGTGCAAGTGTGTATGTGCCTTGTGATGACGGCGCCAACTGTTCGTCCTGCTCGCGTAACGTTCGTCGACACGACTTCCCGACAGGTGGGATTCACAAATTTCTTCACTTCCTGCCTCTTGCTACGAAAGAGGCTGTCCGAACTGAATGTCTGTGTGGCTCTGGGCTGTACTGCTTTTGTTGCTTGATTATCCACGCACAAGTGGTGCTTTGAAAAGCTCCCGCTAGCTTCTGTTACCTCTCAGCGAAACATGTTCCGAGCGGGCAGTGAAGATGTGATACCGTTCATTGTTTCACACTGCGTTAACCGCTCCATTTAACGTAATCAGTCGTTTCGAGAATCCTGAAAGTCGTACAGCGCATATCGCATGGTCCTCGGAACAAGTTCTTCTCTGGAAACGTAGCGCGTTATTAAATGCCGAATTTGTTATGTTGTCTTGGTTGATGTTAGTCAAAGCAATCACTGCAGACACATCGCACAGCCCTTCAGGTTACTTTCTCATGCATTTATTGCACGGACTTCTGTTTTTGCGTGAGCATGTTTGACTTACTTACGTCGCTTCAGCCAAACGCTGTAAGCTAGTGAATCGGTTGCAAGGAAAATTGTACATTAACAAAAAAAAAAAAAAAGGCCTGCGTAATTTTAGACAGGCAGTGCCTACAGCGAACATACTGCCGAATGCCACCAACCATGCGAGATTCCATACGACCACGCTAATCGGGATCACACTGTTCGTTGTGACAAATGTATATCTAAATATAGCTTCTACCAAAATGCGTCATAGTTCATTAAGTAGTTCTGCTTGATTGCACTATTCTTGTCAGAACACATCCACGTGTACTGGATCAGTCAAACACATGCCATGTTGTATCACTTCCCCATTCATACATGCGAGCAGAGGTTTAGCATGCCAAAACTAAGACACGATTATAAGACACACTGCAGTGAGAGACCACAGATTGATTTCAACCAGCTGGGGTTGAAATCAATCTGGAGTATTAATACAAAGCATGTAGGTGCACCTGTTTTCCTCGATACCAGAAAAATAGGTGTGCCTTTGCCTCCGCTTTCTGCGGCCTAATTCTAAGCTGATGTATATAATATATCTCATTCACATCTGTTTCGACTTAGTCCAAACTGTTGGTGCTCTTTTCCCATGATGGATGTGGTACTCGGGCAGCTAAGTATTTTAACTTGTAAAAGATGGCGCAAGTGTACTTGACTACTTCAACGTAGTCGATGTAGCTTCTTTGGCATCATGTTTATTTACACATGAATGATGACTTGGTGTGTCTTGTGAATGACGGCAAGGGAATGGGGGGGTGCTATCTGCTGAGCCGGAGAAACATGGCGTGCTTGCATTCCTTGGAGTCGGCGGGGAAGTACTTGTCGTAGAAGTCCAGGATGAGCTCCTCCACCTTGAACCCAAACTTCTGGTACAGAAGCATTGCTGGATTGGTCGCGGACACGTGCAGCGTGACGTCTTTTCCCATGCACGTCTGCGCAAAGAAGGAAGTGGTGTTTATATTTACCACCAGACCCTTTGCTCGCGTCACAACACGAAGCCTCCAGTCTCCACGGAGCACTGCGTACATGCTATATGCCTACATCTGTCCAAGCTCACGTGTCTTGAAACTGGCCGGCACGGTACACCTGTTGTATATTTCGCATGGGCTGCACGCAGGGCGTGTACTACGTGCAAGTTCTCGGCAGACGTGCTTAGGCGGCAAATTGCGTGCCCACCAGTCGTGGTTGGTTGAAAGAAGTTGTAGGTTCAGTGAAAGTCGTAGCAAACTTCGGTTTTGCTCTCAATTTCCTCAGACGGAGCTTTTAAGAAATACGCGGTGAGGGACAACGTGTGGGCATGACCCGGCGTGTGAGGCAACGTCTGCTGAGCCACACTGTTAAGGTAGCCATTAGGTACAGTACTCACAGATTCAAACGCGACATCAAATTTTTTAGTATAACAACTTGTATGCGCAATTGCTCGAGATAACCACGTCATACTGCGACGAATCTGGTTGCTAAAAATAATGTTGTTGGCTCTGAACTACGCACAAGAGCCAACAACATTGTTGAACAACAACATCAGTCATGTCGGCGAAATTAGCCCTAAATTGTCCTATTTCAATCCATGAGTACTGTACCTCCATAAGCTCAGCTGACGACAAGCTCCACCAGTGGGCATGCCTCTGTTGGTTCCTTTGATACCCCTTTGTCGCTGCTGTTAAGTATAACTGAGTTGATGGCCAGTTCTGGTGATGCTGTGTGTGTATGAGTGCCAGTGAGACCTATTAAAACACAATTTCTTTAAGCTCCTCTATACTCTGTTTCACACATCAGGTGCAACACTGTGGAAGCTATGCAAAAAGTTCGGTCTCCAAAATGCGCAAGTCCACCCGTCTCGCACTTGGATTTCATTGTTACAAAACATGGCCTCCACGATTGGCTCAGGCTGCGTGCTACTGAAACTAATCGCGGAGGTCACGGTACGAAAACGAAGAGACGCTAAGTGATCCAGAACAACCTATTGACAACCGTATAAATAATGGAGTTTGTTTACTTCTACGGCAAAAAGCACCTTCAGTTTAAAAGCGAAAAAAAAAAGAGAAGATCACACTACGGGTAGTAAAATCATTGGACTATTTCTGGGTGCGAACGCATCCACTGCAAGATGTTTTGCTAGCTTCCACAGAGTTGCAGCTGCCGTATGGAATAGAGTATAAATGTTCCCTTGTGACCTCCAGAATGCCATCTATCTTATGCACGCCCGGCCTCGTTTTCTGTCAAGTTCCACTTGGGCTAACATTGATTTTTCAGAAAACCCCACTAAACTGGTAGCTCACATTACATGGCTAAAATATGAAAGCTTTTGTTTCATCACCTTTGCTTAAAAAGAAAATTCAAGATTGATATCTCTTATGCCTGAGATATTTCGTGAGCCCTTATTCTGCATATGCATTTTTCTAACAAGGACTGCCGCGAGGTACAGAAAATAAGCTACATCATAGTGTTGGCCACAGTCACCTGAATCAGGTGGTAGAGCATGAACTTGGCGATGCCCGATTTTCGCCACTCGGGGTGCGTGAAGATGAAGGGGATGTACGCCTCGTTGAACTTGACGTCGGGCACCATGAAGGCGAACCCCACCACCAGTTTCCTGCAAGAGGTTAAGAGAGTTCAACTTGGGAGACTCGTGTGTACTTCATAAGATGGACCATGACTGCTCGTCTGTACACAACTTAAACTTAACTGCATACTTTAAGAGAGAGAGAAGAAAGGATGTCGTGTGCGTGATCTGAATGAGGCATTCAGTGTTTTCAGGCCAGTAGTGTAACCTGGAACACAGTGCAGTTCTACTGCACACATCATTACATTGTAAGACGTTAGAAGCCGAGTGCCCTCCTATTAAAGGGGTACTGACACGAATATTTTCAGTTGTTGTTATTTTGCGTCAAATGAAAGTTCAAGCCCTCAAGAGCCTAGAAAAGGTAGTGCTAAGCGCGAGTTCGCCCTGAAAAAGTAATTACAGTATGTTTTTAAAAGCTAGTTTCGGTTCCTACTGTACCCTGACGTCACAACACGGTATGAGCTTCTCGTCACGTGCTCGCACAATATACAATGACGTTTCCACGGCCGCTCCGCAACGTGGCTCCGTTGGTGACGCACAAGGGCCATTTTGGAAGTTTTGATGACGCACAAGCGGCCATCTTGGAAGTTTTGGTACCTAACGTCATCACAACTAGCCAGACTGCTGCGTGAAGTCACCAGAATTTGTACTGTAGCCTGACGTCAAGCTAGTGTCGATGTCAGTAGGTTCGCCATGAAAAATTGACTTTAATATCAAATTAAAATACCTTATCAGCATTTTCTGAGCTTCACACTTACTCAGAGCCGTCTCTGCATAAAGGAGATATGTATGGCACAGTAAACTCGCCTTCGAAAGAAGGTGTCAGTACCCCTTTAAGTTGAGGCAAGTACACTAGCAGCTTGCTTATAAAATTGTAGCATCTCCCAGGACAGTGCCAACATCAGTGCTTACCTGTACATAGCGACACAGCTGAAATCTGGGTACTGGAGGCTTTCAGACACTGCAAAGATGTGGAAGAGCGGAGAATCTTAGGACAAACTTAGGTTTACTCCTTCCTGGGAGATGACGCAAATGCCTTCTGATTGGCTGCTGTGGCACTGTAGCTTTGACAAGCCTTGCATGCCTCTCATCATAGCTGGCCAGCACTTTGGTAGGCCCTTAAGTGGCAAAGATTCACTTCTACAGGCCATGATGAAACAGTGGCAATCATCACAGGCAACCACTGTTTCACAACCTTTTTTCTTTGTTCGTCTCATCAAAGCATTTCGCCTTCCCTGCTACGAGTTGATGATATTTCTCAACCTTATCACTTCTAATTCTACTATAGCTATGCCTGAACGTTGAGAATACTTGGATGCAAATACCATTTGATAGTGTTATTAGTGAAAAAGGATGTTCATTACTCGACAAGATTCACTCCACACACAATTAAATCCGCATTTTATCCGTCTCAAAAATGGTAATTTTTGGACCGAATAAAGCGCTCCTACTTGAAATGCGACAGTGGGTGTGTTCCAAAAAATGAAAGTTGTGTATCTTGACATCAAGAAAGATGACTTCCTGCATGCACACAGTCATCAGTTCTTTCGCAGGAGTCACTTCAGTGAGTCACAGTGAAGCACTTACAGTCAATTCCAGGCCAAAAAAAAGTTCGGCACATGGCGTTTATGACCGGTATGTGTTGTGGCCGCACATAGCAGAAATCGATGGGGTGGTGCTCTGTAGGCTGTGTTGCAGATTCCTCCCTGAACCTGTTGTAAAAAAAAAAAAAGCTTCCTTTAGCACAGCACATCAGTGCAGCACTTCTATTTTAGCCTTTGTACCAAATTTTGACAGCCTTGCCTATTACAGTGACATCTTAGTACTACTATATATAACGAAACAGAATGTAATCCATTATCACATGTAATTAAGTGCATATAAGACAATTCAGTGGTTATTCTACTGCTAAAATTAAACTGAAACAGCATACAGACACATTTGTGAAAATTCATTTCCGACCCATCCATGAATAATTTTATTTCGACCAATTTTATACAACCCGTCCATGAATATTTCCGACTGATCCCTGAACGAGAACTGTGTTTTATTTCAGTAAACAAGCCTGTGAAAGTCATTAAAGGGACCTTGCAACACTTTTTCAGCATGGTCAGAAAATGCTGCCGATCGGTAGTCGAGGCCCCGGAGAACGCGCGAACCAAACATTATAGCGCAGCACGTGGCCTGGAACTTACAATGAATTCTCAAAGTCGCCTAAAAATCGCTCCCTCTTCCCTCTACAAATGATGCCATATATACCCAGATTACTGCGCCATATACCCAAGTCCAAGGCCGTTGGCTGATTTGAGCATAGTGAGCTGCATAGTTACCGTGGCCGCCGCGAGATGGCGCCACGTGCCTGCGCGCGCATGCTCGCGATTGCACTGAAAGTAAGCCGCACGTTCGAAGACAAAATGAAAAGAAAGTGCTCAGGGTCATGATGCACTGACAAAGGGATGCATCTTCTTGCCCCTTGTCATCCCCCTCCCTGCGTAGCTTTCAGCGCGCTCGGTAATACGAGAGGAGAGGGAAACAGCTTAAAGTGAGTGGCACATCCCTGTAACTCCGCTCGTACTTGACGGATTAAAAAAATTTTTGTGCCAGTCGATTCGTGAGGCAGTAAGCTCTTTTAATGAAGCCATTAAACGATTGCTTGAAAACGTGTTACAGGGCCCCTTTAAAAAAACATGGCTGATCCCTCCGTCATAGGAATCGGTATAACACGAAAGTGAAACGTGTCTTCACAGAAGTAATGCTTATGATATATGAGAGCTTGTACAATGTCTATTCGTGTTTGGCAGCTATAGCACCGTTTGACGTGGACGCACCCATGTTGACAGCATGTCTCTATCGCGAAGACTAACGCCCATGATCATGATTAAACCGTTGAGGTAGCTGACGGTGTGAACATATATTTGGACACAGCGAATCGTGAATCGCGCGTAAGGATGATATCAACAAGTTCATAATCAACATTGGTACCCGGTATGCACTTCTTCAAAGTGTCGTCAATTAAGGAGAGAAGCGGCACGGTGTGCGCTTTCTAGTAATGGGTAGCCGACGCCTGTGCTCATGCATACATAACACACACTGCGCTTCAGCAACGCGGGAGGTAGAGGTTCGTAGCCTGAGCCGCAAACGCGTGCGTCCCGCTGGCCTCTGTCTCGCAGGTGCTGCTCTCGCTCCACCAAGGCACGACATTCGCCCGTCGAAATCGCGTCCTTTCTACAACGCATATTGCAGCAGTTTTGTTAGTCGGTGCTCTCGCAATTGAAGCAGTCGGCGGCGGAGAAATCCCGTTCGTGCACGTGGAAGCTGCGCTACTCCGATGAGCCGACGCACGCTAACACGAATCCAAAGGCAAAGAACGTAACTGCGTCAAGGGTGCCTCGGCGACGCCAGCGCGGCCAGTCTACCTCTCTGGTATCGAGACGCTTTAACCATGACCTCCGATATCACGTGCAATCTCGGAGTAAGCGTTAGTAAGTGTCGATCGTGAAGCATTACTTCTTTTCACCTCTCACAGACGGCGGCACCGCCCCGCTCCGCCCGCCGCGAAAGAGAAGGTGTGAAAGATATAAGGCGCGTTCGCGCCGTGCCTAGCATCTCCCGAGTTGGCTTAGTCGGTAGAGCGTCGGTCGCTTGCCGTCGCGGCCGCAACGTCGTGGGTTCGATTCCCAGCGGGGTATCTTTTTCTTGGTTTTTTTCTTTCTCACCCGTTGGCGTCCATTTTATCAACGTCATATCCGTGACGGATGTACTTGGTGGACCCCGGCATAAAACACTTTCGTGTTAAAATGAAATGGCTAGCGCAAATGTGTGGGTATTACTTTGACAGTTTTTTTTCCCTCTGAATGTGACTTGCCTTGCATTGAGCCTGTGGGAAAGTATCTCCTCTAGGAGCTTTAGTCTCAAAGGCCTTGCTTCAAAGTCCCTGAAGATGAATGGCTTCAGTGTCCTGAAAGCAAAAATATATACCATGCAGTAAGTTATTAGGTTGCACTCATTCCAGAACTATGCCCGTAACTCTAACTATTCCCCAAGTGTCATTCTGCAGGGGGTTATTTGATCGACATACCATCAGAACTGTGACTAATTCAAACTATCAGCTGTCATTGACTGTTGCCAGCTGAACAGTGCTTGAATGGCACATCTGAATGTAATGACAGAGCTAATGGAAAGGTTATGATGCATTAAGTTTCTTTTGTGTTGTTGTTGCTGTTCCAGGAAAGTAGCACATTCATTATGTAGTGCAGTTAAAACTTGATCTAATGAAACCCGATTTTATGAAGTTCCCAATCTAATGAAGAAATTTCCATTCCCTGGCAGGTGCCCATAGGGTTCGATGTTGTCATCAATCCCAATTAACAAATTAACAAACCCGATTTTACCAAGTATCTTCTGAAACAAGCAAGTAAAAATGCAGTGATTTCTTTCTAATTCTGACAAGATGGGTTTTTCTCGGAACTTTCGTGTTAACAATTTTACCCTAGTTTTATTATGATGAGGCTCTGTTCTGAGGGAATTTGTGAGCGCGTGTCCTTATCTTGTAACGTCACGACAGAACATTTTGAGCAGTTTACAGGTGGCCTTGTTTGTCTGCTGGAAAACACAACTGAGAGAGTGATTGCCACTGGTTGCGCCTTTCAAGCATTGTGCTGCTTACCTCTGGGTATACGGACTGGCTATGCACTCGAGCTGTTCCTCTTCGAGGCCAAGTATGCGCGTCACGAATGACACGTGACTTTGAGCTCCCATGCGAGCTGTTCCTATAGTCACCTGCACGTGAGTGGTGAGAGTTGGACATCACTTTTGACTCCTTTTTAAAGAGAAGGCTCCAGCTCAGATCCAAGTGTATTCAAATACGGTATAGGTGCGAAATGCAGAGAGGCTCTTACGAGACGATTTACTGTAAATGGCCAACCTACAATCGTATTTACACGATTGGAGGTTGACCCATTTTATCTAAATTTGAAATCTGAAGTTGGGGGGGGGGGGGTCGACTTACAATGGAAACAGAAACTGGTTGCGCCAGTTAGAGCGGTGCAAACTAGAAATCAGGGACGCTGTGGCACGGTTACGACATTATGCTTGCGTTCCGGCTCTACCTGTAATATTTTGTTTATTTATTCCGACCGTGGATGTTTACTGTTTTAGTTAGTCCATTCATTATGTATACCGTGTGTTTGACCGCTGTGAAGCTGCCCGGTGTATGAGGTGGCCAAGTTCCCCTCAAGCTGCTCAATGCAGCTTTTTTGCCTGGTCATCCTCACAACCTTGTTGTAAATAAACACAATTCAATATCAATTCAATATGTCGTATTTTCTCGCGTACTCTCAGCAATGATTCGCAAAAAAGTTTAGAACAATTTTCCCTGTGTATTGCCGCAAAGCTAGCTTTTCTGCGTAGCTGTGAAGCATTGCCTTGAAGCCACTTTTACGCAGCCGAATTCGCGTTTTTAGTTTTGACTCTACGAAACACGTTGCTGGACTAGTTGGTGATACGTTCCTACTTCAAATATTTCAGCGCAACCTTTTACAAGACAGGGACAGAGAAGTGCGCGACAGGACGGGCACTGACTCCAACTATGGAGTCAGTCAATGTGTAGTCAGTCCAGAGACTACGTAAATAAATTTACTTTATGAAATGTGGTCACGCGTTTTTTTTTTTCCGTGCTATTAGGGGGCGGGGTCGACCTACATTCGAGTCGACTTATAATTGTGTATAAAAATTAAATTCTGTGGTCTTACATGCCGTGACCACAATATGGTTATAAGGGATCCTGTAGTGGGAAACTACGGAATCAAATTTTACCACCTGGGGTGCAGTTCTCAGAAGAGTTCTCAGAAGACACTGTATCATGGCACACGCTCCAGCATAAAGAGATTTGCAGAACAATTAAAAGTAGCTTTCATTAGTAAGCAGAACATCAGGAAAGAATCGCACAGTAGTACAAAGACTGGTGTGCGCTTACGAAGAACCAGACCACGCAATCCTGCAAATAAATGCAACAGTGTAAAGATTAGAATGGACATCATTCTGTGGCCTTTTATTTTTTTTTGCATTCATTATGTTCCAAAACTATACAATACACTAACCTGTGGTGTCTGCCTATTACATTTTGTGAAGCCAAGTGCATTAATTACAAAAGTTACGGACTCTAGTTTTAAACTTGAGTTGTTCTTTAGAAGATGGCAAGGTATGAAGAGATGCTGCACGACTGCACACTACTTGCAAAGGAACCGAAAAGAAAACCGAATGCAATTTTACAATCTCTTGAATAGCGGACTGTCTATATGAAAATAGCCTGTGGTGCCTGCCCTCAATATGAGTTCACTGCAACAGCTACAGCCAGTTAACAAGCGAAAATTGTTTTGCAAAGCATGTTTCAGCACTTGATACTAAAAAGTCGTTATGACAGCCTTATCCAGCACGAAAATAACCTCGTTGCTATATCTGATATTAATTTGAAGTATACCTCAACGATACAGCTAAAATGAAAAAGAGCACAAGTTCGTCATGTTCATAGTCAATATTCGTCGTGACAGGGACTGAATCTGATGTATCTTTTTCTTTTTTTTCGTATGAAGTGCGTGAGTGTCACGAATGGTGACACCTACCTGAAATCGGTCCAGCACGTCTTTCGTGTTTCGTCTAGGCCGGTGAACTTCCTGTACGAACGGGAAAATAAAAGTACACGTGTAGTGACCACACCAAACATAGGTGACATTTGACAATTGCCATTCACTTGTACGATAAGAGATTAACTGTGATGCTTATGAAAACTAACTGTAGATAAAAAATTGGAAAATTCGACACTTCTTTACTGTTTATGAAACATACGTCTGTCGAGGCCTTTTTTTTTTTCTTATGCGTCACCCTACAATTATGGACAACTGTACATGGCAATGAAGAGAAAGGTGTGGAAATAGAGCGCACGGGTAAGTGGGCTCTTGAATGAAGTCCCGCATTTTCATCGCTGTTCACTTAAGCTGGAGAACAGGAAATGTAAAAGTTCTATCTCACGCACCAAAGAACAACAAAAATGCATTACCGAGGCATTGGCCCAGATGCGAAAATAAAAATTATCGCAGCTTTGCATTAGGGGTGCCGAGCCTGAAGGAAGTGCAGGGCTGAGTGGCCTTCTTTCTTTCTATTTTTTTTCTCTTTCTTTCTTCCTCTGTTTCGTTTTCTCTCACCTCTCTGCTTTCTTTGTCTTTCTATCTCTTTCATTTCTTTCTGTCCTTCTTCCCTTTCTTTCTATTTCTCTCTTTCTCTTTCTTTCTATGCTATGTTTTACTCTCTCCCCTCCTCCTTTCCCTCCTCCTCACGCTCACTACCCTTTCCCGCCACGTTGGTATACTCTACTATACAAGGCTATGCTATCCTCTGCTAGCGTGCCTGGATAGCCGAGTGATTAGGACACTCGCCTGCGGATGGTGGGCACGCGAGTTCGAATCGTGCCTGACTAAAGATTTTTTTCCGCCAAGAATTTCTCTTTCTCTCTCTCAGTTCCTCTTTCATTATCTATCTCTCTGTACTCATTCTCTCACCCATCAGAGTTATTCGATCCTGTGCCGTAGAAATCAGCGCACGTGTTTTGGGAGCGAAGGAGAAGATGAAGCAGACGATGGAGAGAGTGCGTGCCAAATCACGATGATGGTATAGTTTCTCTTTGCACTGCCCGGCACAATGAAAAGCTTAAAGAGCTCCGCTCTTAAAACTAGAGAATTAATCAAAATCTCCTCTTTCTCTGTTTGCACTCGTGCAAACGTGATACTGTTGCACAGGTAGGACTGCTCATTTAGTATGTGTGTGAGAAATAACAATAAATATAGCGCCGTAAAATGTTGCCAGACTACCCAGTGTGGTAACATGTAAAGGAGCTCCTCCTCTGTAGCTTTTTGCTCGTTACTGCATGAAGTTGTCAGCGAGTGTTTGATCAGCCAGTTGCACTAAACTTGCAAATCAAAATTTTGTGGCTCCTTGATGTGTCGAAATAAAAATGATAAAGGGCTTGCACATTACAGACACGGAGACATCAGCGAGTTTTAGTATTGCGTACATCGCGTCCGTAACAGCGTTGCGTACGTAAAAACTCCACATTTCGCACAGTGCGCATAAGCAGAAGTTCTGCATGCATGCCCTGCGCGAAACGTGGCGTTCTCATGCACACGACAGTGTTACAGGTGCAACATATTTAGTATTAGAACTGAGTAAACAATGACACCTCGTCTTTTCATCTTACCTGTTGCAAATCCTTGTGCGGCCGACGCGAGAGCTGGTCGGCTAGGGCGTCGAGGTCAAAAACTGGAATGTTGCGTGCCCGCTTGATCTGAAGCAGAGAGACAAAAGCAACAACTTAGAAAAAGTAGTCAGTTCAGAATTCAAACAGCCGTTTGCTTGCTTGGAATACCAGAAATGCGACTGCTGCCACTAGCTAGGTAGAATTCACAGTGAAGACCATGTCACTGCAACTAACATTATTGCTTAGGCTGATTATATTTACCTATATGTTGCTCAGTCACTCATGGAGAGGGACAGACTGTACACAATGCCCACCAGATGTCCTTAGAAAAGTGACCAACCTGCACTCTAAGGCTGGGGTCTTGTACTCATCCTAAAAGCGAAACAAACATTTTTGCTGCACACAATTCTTCGAGGCTTGCGCGTATGTCCTCCATTCGTGACATAAATGTGAGCCTCAACGAATTGCATACAGCAAAAAGGTTCATTCGCTTTGAGAATAAGTAAGACATCCCTGCCCAAGTTCGCGTCAGTCTAATCTGAGAACTAGACAGTGGTTGAGACCTGAACTCGATAACGTTACCTAGCTTAACTCCAGAAAGGCCAACGTGCCATTTCTGGTAGCTTCCAAAAGCATGAAGTGAATGAAGCATAAATGAAGAACCCAAGACTTCCAGCAGTACGTACCATGAGTATGATAGCTCAAAATAGCAATTAAAGCACGTCAAATTCAAGGCCCACTGAAGCAATTTTGAAACACTGCGACAAGTGTTGATGGTTTATCACTTCGGCATTCTAATAACTGATTTACTACACTAAGCAACTTATTACCGGAGTAAAATTTCATTGCTTTTCTGGTATGAAGCTAGAAGAACTGTGTTAGCTCTCCTTCGAGTGTGTTCAGGCTTTTTGAAGTTGACAGAGCACTGTTTGCGGCAAAAGTAGCATGTGTTCTATATTTTAAGGCAACATATTTACTTAAGGCTACTTAATTCGTGTTTACGTAGTGCATTTAACCAGCTGACATCCCTCATAGGAAATGTCTCAGCTTCCTCACCTGCCTGACAAGAAGCTTCCTCCTGAGCCTCTGCGCTTCAGGGGGAAGAGTAATTTTCTGGGCGTACTTCTCTATTTGGCTCAGCAGTTGGTGTTCCTCATAGATGCTCATTGGGACACACCTGCACGGTGGATAACAGAAACAGCAGCGACACACTTGTCAGGCTTGTGTTGGCTTTCGCTTTTAAAATCATGGCCGACATTACGGTGTCATATTGTTGCAACAAATAAGAATACAATGGCTGAGACATTAATTGATGACATTTATTGGGTGAACATGTGCCCAGCAAAGCCGTAACACTCGCAATGCAATGATAAAAACAAACGCAGTCACAGACTGTTGAAATATGACCTACAGATCAAACGTGTAGACTATTTCTACATGCATCATTGTACAATCCAGTGTAATCGTTGGTGCAGGCGTACGTTTCAGAATGTACACTACAACTCTCGTGCACATGTAATCTTATTGCGGACAAAATTACTCAGGTACAGAACGAATGATAACATTCAGGAAGGTTCCGATACCCAAAGGTGTGTCTTGTGCTGAGCGATAACACTTTGAGAGCTATTAGCTGGTGAAGAACGGTCACCAAGGAAAAGACACTGAGCATGCACGTCTATACGATGTTGGATGTTTTCTGAGATAATGCACATATTGTGCAACTTGTAGGTTTTTAATTGTGAAGTCCTCCAGGACTTCACAATGCACCACTGCACTGTGAGTCACTGTGCGTCAAGTGAGTCTTCACAATGTGTCAAGACAGTCACTGCTGTGAAGCACTGAGAACTTGACGAGACATCTACAGAAGTGCAGTGTAGCAATACAGCTAGACTTAAAGGAGTCCTTGAAACCAGAGTAACACACTGAAATAAGTGTGTTGTATACTCCTTTCAAGGAGTACTTACAACAATTCTGTGAAAAGTACCAGACTTAGGAGAAGACGTAATTGAAGGACTTGGTCTAGCTGCCACGTGTAAACCAGGCTTTGCCTACGGAGATTCACACGAGAAGCTTCAGATGAGCCACATTCAGCTCAACCTCCTGCTTTCCATTTTTCCAACTCTTGAGCCTTCATTCACAGTGGAACCGCAGGACCTCGATGCATTGAAAATGGATATACTGAAGAAAATGAAGATTTGTCTTGCCACTGTAACGGCATAACAGATTTATGTTTGTAATGAACACCAACTATAATGATGTCAGTGTTGTGCTGCGTTGGATGCGACTTCATTAGGCTTGTGCGAGCATCACTTTTTTTGGTTAGAAACGAATGGCAATTAGACGGAACAATTTTGAAGGAAATTCCAATATAATAGCAATAGTAGAACAGTAGTAGGGTGGAAGTTATAAGCGGTAAAATACATTACGTTTTAAAGTTTGCAATACTTTGCCCTAACACGCTTTTAAACTTGGAAAAAAAAAAGCTTTGCGGCAGTGTGAGTTTCTTCAGATTAGGCTGTCTCACAGTGCACTGGCCTACCCACTGCAGTGAAACTACCTTTTCAGGCGGGTTACATGCGGCAAACTGTGTTCGTTCGTTCACTTCAAATACTTTGAAATTTTGTAAAATCTTAAAATCGTTTCAAAGCAAAATTCAAATCATGTAATATTTGTTCGAACACACTAGGCAGTCAAAAATTTGCACAGGCCTAGACTTCGTTATAGAGAGGTTTGGATGCATACATTACTATTCTAGCTCTCTCCGACTTACTTGGGCTTTTTGGGTGTGGCTTCTTCTTTGATGGTGGCCTGCAGCCCTCTCTCGTCCATTCTGTGCTTCCTCGTGGTGCCCGATGCGCGCGAATGAGACGTCTCGGTCGAGCTGCTCTCTGCGTCGCTCACCGGCTCCTCTTTGATGCTTGTCATGGACCCTTCGTCATCATCAATGTTGCCTGCTATGACCTCTTCAGTTGCAGCCACGTCACCTGTAGAAGAACAAAAGCTATCTACACTACATTTACCCCCGACAATTAGCTTAGTGGCTGAGCTCATGGGTTAAATTCCTGGCCATGCTGGCTGCATTTTGATGGGGATAAAATACAAAAGACATCAGTGTATTTAGATTCAGATGCACATTAAAGAACCCCAGGTGATCATCAAAATTCTCATTATGATGACATGTTGGCACAATACCCCAGAATTTTTTTTTTTCTCAACTACATGGGAGTCACCCGCTGCATGCGAACACATGCCTTGCAGGACTCTAATAAAGTTTTCCAACCAACTAACCAACAACGTATCTGAGTCTTTTCTTTTAAGGAAGGTCTCAAACTTCCATCACGAACTGTGCCACACTGTGGTACTTCTGATGTCTAAGATGTGAGGAACAGTTGCCTAAGGACCGTATTTCAAATGTACGTGACCAGTGTATGCAGGCGAGGATGAAGTTTGTCAAACAAACAGCTCATCGCTGCCGTAACTGTGGTGCATTATGTTGACTCTTTCACTGTCAGATGCTTCTGGCCGTGACGCACCAACCCCCAATGTCGGCTTGGTTTCGGGAATATCGGCAAAGCTTGAAACGCAGAGAAATGGCATGTGAAGTCAAGATGACAGAAAGCGAGGCTGAGGCGAGTGAGCGAAAGCAGCGATCAAGTCATGTTTCCGTGGAGAGGCAACGCTGTGCACCTCTGAACTTGATGTGCCACAGTGAACTCGCCAACAGGATAAAAAAAAAAAACCCTGCAAACCCACGGCAGGTGGCAGAACAACCCTTGTACCCCCAATTGCATGCACGCCCGCTGCATGGTTGCTCAGCCTGAGTGAGGCGTGTGCGGAGAGACCATGCCCTACAGCAAAGGGCGGGCACGGTCACTCCGTACTCTTCAATACACATACCAGCACAGCAAGAGGTGAAATACGTGCTTCTAGAAAGATTCGAGAGATGGCACAACCAATAGAATCACGCCATCTTTGCGCTTTGGCAAAAATTTTTGAGCGCACAATGGAGAATGTATACCGGTACGTTAGTGACAATGAAGGGGATAAAACCTAAAATATCCTTGCACAAGAATTCTTCCGCACTGCTGTTGGTGGTGCTTTCACTATCGCAAGTAACTGAGAAACATTTAGGAAATCTCCATCTACATTCTTTCTCAGAACAGCGTGAAAAATCACCAATGATTACATAATGCGAAACAAGAGTGCAGCGGGATTCAGATGTCAGCAGCACTGGGCCTCTTCTCGAGCAGTTTGTTTAGCAGCAGTGGCAAGTGAAGCATTTCTACTGGTTTCGTCCAAACTTCCACTAACAGCGCCAAGTTCCACTAACAGCACCTTGCCTTAGATGGACTGAATGGGGTGAAAGTGCAAGCAGGCCACACTTGCAGGAGTGGAAAGGGTCATGTTCCCTTACCGAGAGCCATAGCAGTGTGAGCTCCCACACTACAGTACACTAGAACTCTTCCTGCTCTCTGCATTCCATGAGCTGTGCATTGCACTTATTTCATTCACCTTACTTTTTGCCAACTACTCACTCATGACGGAAGCCATTGCAGGAGCGAGCTTCCACGCTCTGTATTACACGAGCAGCGCTTGTTGTCTGTCGACCTCCTCTGTGCCAATCGTTTGCTTGGTTACGCACTAGGAGGACATGGAACCGTGTGCATTAAGGGCTGCACTCTCCAATATGGTACGCAATGATGAAAAATGACAGGACGGAACTGACTACCAGCTGAACTCTCATTCATAAGAGGAAAACAGATACTCAGTGATACACAAGAGTGGCAACAGAAAAATGTGAGAAGTGTTTATCAACAAAAAACAAATGCAGAACAACGTATCTAATGTTGATGCTTCAATAGAAATCCACATCCCCCCTTAATGCCTTTTTTCATTGTCATTTCCTGTCTTGTCCTGCTGTTCTGAGAATGAACCATTACCAACTTGCCAACTTTTAATGCTACTAATTACGTACAGATACCGCAACTATGGAGCTTGTGCAACATGTGCTCGTATAATATAAAAGCTCTAGAAGCACAAAAATACGAGGGCTCACCATCGGTATTCAAGATGCCAACAATGTCCTCAACCTTGGGAGACTGCACACCGAAGTAGCTGGCATCCATGGTGGCTGCCTCTTGGACATTGAAATCTTCCAGGTCCAGGGCTTCATCGTCCTCGGCCTCCACTTTCACCGGCAAGAGGCCATCTGGAAATCACAGGTGCACGATACTCAGAAATCTGAGACAGAAAATTTGCAAGATGAAAACTTGAAGCATGCAAAGAACACTTCAACAAGGGAAGCATCAGAGCTCACTTGTACTAGCAACTTACAGAAATTGCACGACCAAGCTTGTTGTAAAAAATCAGTTTGGTTGGAAAGTGTCCCTTGCTTGCCTCTCCATTTTCAGCCACGTGACTGCATTTGCAAACCCAGTCAACTAATCCGTGCAGAAACAAGACATCTGTATACGTATATGTTGGTGCTTATCTTATGTGGTGCTGACGGTGCAGGCTGATGTGAACAGCATCAGGTATAAGACATTTCGACAAAGGGACGGAGACACTGCATTCACTCACCTGAACATCGCTCGTCACGAAAAGCTCCTTGGTTGCCACTCATGCTTGGTCACGCGGCCTCTATCAGTTGTTGGTGTGAATGCACTTATAGACCGGAGCGAACATTTAGACAATCGGAGTTGTCTTCATCAGCATGAAGACTTGGCCTTGCTTTTATGGAGATAGGTCTCCCTGTTGAAATGTTGGCACCAGGCCACGGATTTTACTTGAAGATGCTAAACCCAAGATGACAAATATGACCTTTCAAGCAAAGAGTAAGCAATGGATGAGCCACTGTTACTCTGGCTAGGTTCTAATCACGATGGAAGATAAGACAGGAGCGCTAACTGCACTCATCTGGAAGGGACACATTGTGCAAAACTTGTTCCTGCCACATGGCATGTTTGCCAGATGGCGCTACAAATGGAGAAAAGCTGTGGAGGAGAGGTTCTGGTCCTGGAGTGAAGCCGCGGGTGGGGGTTCTCTCTGTCGTTGCTATAGCAACGGCACAAGGTCACGCTTCACTGCGTTCCTGCATCTGCTTGCCCAGCCGTTTTGTCTTCTGCTTCCCGCTTGCCGCTCCCTGCCTCCATCACTCAGCGAACAGGTGTAGAATGATTTCACTGCACCTCGACAGATGGCGCTACTTGTTGTGATCAGCGTAAGGAGAGGAGAAAGCATGTGCAAAAGTGTGGAGAGGAGCAGAGGGGGAGAGCAAAGGTATGAGTCAGACTGCTGCGTCCGCACTGCACGGTTTGTCCTGAGCGAATGCGTTGGGCAGTGGTGGAGTCGGCGCTCCTCTCTTACCCTACTCTGTGGTTCTAATAGACAGCAGCGCGGCTGACTGGTACATTGAAATAACTTAGTATCACCAACAATGCAAGAAAATGACACAGACAACATTCTTGCCTTCAAGCTTGTCAGAAGACGTGGAAACGATGTCAACAGGATCACTCGCAGGTTCGGTCACACTAAGCAAATCGTGCCGGAAGAGGTCACTCCCAAAGAGATCATGTTCGGTATTCCAACTGCACGAAGAAAAACAGAGGAGAAAAGAAAATTGTGGCATGGATCTCAAACAGGAGCACTTGCTGCTCGGCACAAGAATAATAAAACCACTATGGCCTAAAATCACACAGCCATATGTGCGTGCTGTCACGTGCGATGTTTTGAAGTTATAGACATGATGCTCTAATATCAAGAAACAGTCCTATAGCATAGATGAGTCGTACTCTCAGCAGAAATAAGGGGATTCATTGAAATTAATTTTATTCACATCACAATGATGCAGGAATGCCTGATACACATACGAACACTCTTCACTTGAAGGCACACGAGCTTCACAGCATGGTAAAACCATCTCGTGAAAATAAGTAGGCCTTTGCAGCACTTTGAATATTTCAACGAATGTTGCAGTATTCGAATTCACTTGGGCACAAGTTCAAAATTTTCGAAATATTCAAAACGAATGAACAGATGGACTACATTAATTTTTTTTCGAGTTTAAAAGCACATCTTATGGTCTAAATATAGCAAATTTAAAATGCAACATATTTTACAAATTATAACCTGCAACCTACTGCTATTCAAAATCTGCCAGTATTTCAATTTGCATCGAACCTATTAGATACACATTACCATTTGCTTTGTTTTCGATTTCAAACCAAAAAATGTCATGTTCGCACAAGCCCAGTTTTAACCTCTAGTGCAACTAAAACGGGTATGTAGTATTGACGAAGTTTTACTGGATACAGGATATGACAAATCCTCAGTAGGGTACTTTCCGCCAGAATTTTGTTAAATGTAAGGTTATGATACTGTAGTTGCATTGCATTACATTTCAAACGTCACGAAATTATGCGGCAATGCAGTATGAAGACTTCAACGAACTTCCAAATGGTGTGAAACCTGTACTAGAGTGTTTAAGACTAAATACATTTTTTAATTTAAACAAGATGGAAAAATGGACATTCTGTCCACATGTACGTGGAGGTGTTGCTGTGTGCATGAACTCGTTACATCACATCACATTACATCTTCATAAGAGGGGCTGGCTGACATTAAGAACCACGGAGTAAGATCAGACAGGAGGGCTGACTCCGCTCATCTAGAAGGGACACCTTCTGCAATGTCGGAGCTTGCTTCACATTGTGTTCGCCAGATGGTGCTACAAATGAAGAAAAGCTGCGGAGGAGAGACGCCGTCCTCAAGCAGAGCCGCAGGTGGGGGCTCTCTTTGTCGTTGCTATAGCAACAGCGCGCAGTCGCGCTTTGCCGCGTTCCCGTGTATGCTTGCCTACCTGTTTTGTTGTCTGCTCCGCGTACACCGCTCCCCACCGCTGCTGCCGCCAGCCTCCGCCAGCCAGCACATGCGCTCATGAGAGCAGGTTGTTGAATGATTTCCAAGGGCCTCGACAGATGGCGCTATGCGTTGTGAGTAGTCGGCTGGGAGCGCCAGGGAAGGAGAAAACATACGCGAAAGTGTGAAGAGGAGTGAAGGGAGAGAGCAAAGGAGTGAGTTAGACGCTGGCGACCGTGTTGCCATGGTTTGTCTCGAGTGAATGAGTTGTGGGGTGATGGAGTCGGCTCTCCTGTCTTATCTTACTCCGTTATAAGAACCAGCAAATAGGACGTTATTGTGCCACTTGTTACGACGGATCACAAGTGCATACAAAATACCAAGGAACTTACTGGAAGTCCTCGGGCGTCATCAGGCTGTCGTGCATGTCGAATGACGAACTTGTTGTAGTATCATCGCACGTGTCGACAGGCTCAGTCTTGACGTGGACCTTGTCAGGCATGTTTGAGTTGCACGAGTCTACCACAGGCTGTGTGAAGAGAGATGTAGTACAAAGAAGATAAAAAATACATGCACATTTTTCTGCCTGAAGGCATCTTCACCTCAAAACAATTCTAAATTCAAATGAAAATACATGCTGGATAGCACGTGATCATAAAAAAAAGATCACGTGTTATGCGACGCCAGCAGGCAATAAAAAAAGAGTGGTCCACACTCACCGTCATGGCTACGAGCGGCACAGACTAACACTCCCAGGTTTAAATGCACAGATATACCCAATAAAGTGGACGTTGGGACGACCGCCGCCGTAGCTCAATTGGTAGAGCATCGGACGCATTATTCGAAGGTTGCAGATTCGGTCCCTGCCGGCGGCTAGTTGTCTTTTCGTCCACTTTAATTTTTTCACACTGATGTCGTAATTAGTAAGTATAACGTCCCCAATACTTTCCTAGGATTGGTTGTCTGTTAGTAATTCTAATTAACACTGCGCCTAACAAAGGAAAAATGAGCCCTTAATAAATTCCCCTTTTGTTCATGCTGAATATATAAAATGCTTAAACTTTTTTGAGTTCATCAGAACCTTTATTTGATGGCACAGAAATTAATTGTGAGCATTATAACAGTATTTTGATCCTTGGCTAGTAGTTGCATGCTGCACGTCGCCCACTCGTGGCATGGGACACTTGCTGTACCGTACCCACATTGCCGTAAGAACGATGGTCATTCCCACTGCACCCTTTACGGGTGCAGTAGGTATCTGGTCAAGTCAACGCGGCAACAGTGAACTTTCTACAAGCTGCGTGTACGACATGTTTTCACGATAAACTAGCGATCCTATGCAAGAAGGCGACAGCAAATGGTGCGACAACATGTTTGAGTTGATGCCCATTAAATGCGTGCAGTACGCTTACAATAGTGCTGAGCTTACTGCAGCAATGCGCTCATTTGCCACGGCGCTGTCAGTACAGCGAGGTTTCCTGGCGCCCCGCAGCTCCCGATCGTGCACGAATGCGGCGAGTACCTTAGCCAACTTGGCAACTGCCAGCTGCTTGCATTTTCGCGGTGCGCACTCGCAACATTGTTGTTACAACTGTGAGCCGATTGCAGATTTGAACAACACTGTACCAATATACAACCATATTTGTGCATTGTGATGCTGGTTAGTTCCGTTCTCTGCAGTTTGCTCATACTCCGGAGGAAGCATTACCTTAATTGTGTAAAACTTCAGTCAGGTCAAAATTTAGAGTACCCTTCTTCAATCTGGGATCCTCATACTTCTACACTTGTAAGTGCACTAGAAACCATATAATATCGTTCAGCTCAAATGACTGCTGTAATTATACTCGCGCTGCCGGTATTACTTCAATAAAAATTTCTCTCAACCTCCTTGACCCTTCTAACAAAAGCAAGCAGGCTTACTTATGTCTTTTTCATAAAATCTTTTTTTTTTACGAATCCTCGGCTTGAACACACCTTGTTCTTGTTACGTTTCATCCCGTGTCGATCGTAGCTTCAAAGTTCAAATGCCGTTCTGCCAGACCGTGTACTTCCACTGATATGTACCAGGGACATCATTCAAAAACCATCTCCTCGCCTCCATCGCAAGTAACCTGGATCATGCATCACTCAAGAATGCCCTCACGAAGTTGTAACACCACTACTCGTAACGCCCCAATGGCATTGAGGGTATTGAAATAAATAAAGGCAATAGATTTCAGAAAGCTTTAGCGCAGGGAACTTTCAACTTGCCGGCAATAACACCCTTGCAGACTGCTGCGAGAGTTTGGTACAGACACTCGCCAATCAATTAGCACGCTTCTACCCAGCAGCCATATATATATTTTTCTAACCTTGATCAGTGCCCGCCTCTCCTTGAGGTTTATGGCTGCCTGCAGCGAGCTTGCAACATTACGCCGGCGGGGAGTGTCCAGAATGGGCGGTGCCTCTTCTACCGTTGCCACAGGAGCCATTTTCGCCTTTCGGCACTGGGCCAGCAGTGTGGTAGGCCCCTCTGAAATGAAGCGTATAATTTTATTGAATTACAATGAATGCAGCACCATGGGCTTTGAGAAATGTAATAATAATATCAGGGGCTTAACGTCTCAAAACCACGATATGATTACGAGAGACGCCGTAGTGGAGGGCTCCGGAAATTCCGACCACCTGGTGTTCTTTGACGTGCACCTAAATCTAAGTACACGGGCCTCAAACATTTTCGCCTCCATCGAAAATGCAGCCGCCGCCGCCGCCGGGATTCGATCCCGCGACCTTCGGGTCAGCAGTCGAGCACCATAACCACTAGACCACCGTGGCAGGGCGGGCTTTAAGAAATGCCGTTAGACTGTTGCCGAAATCCATTTCGGCCACAGACTCTTGTTTTTCAGATCCTAAAGAGTCCTTGTTTGAAAACTGGAGGGAAACAAAAAAAAATGAAGGCAGGTTTGCAGTAGTGGTGCCAAGCCTGAAGGAAGTGCGGAGCTGGGAAGCCTGCCTTGTTTCTCTTTGTTTTTCTCCGTCTTTCTATCTTTTTCTGTCGTTTTTCCTTGCTTTATCTCCATTTCTCACTTTCTCTTTCTATCTCACTCGTTGTACTCGTTCTCTTGCCCATCATAATTATTGCATCCCACGCCGGACAAATCTGTGCACGTGTTCTGGGAGCGAAGCAGAAGATGCAGAAGAGGACGCGTACTGGTTCGCGATGATGACAGTTTTCGGTTCGCTCTGCTGGGACTAACGGACGGCTTAAACAGCTTCCCTGTTAAAAAAAAAAGCAGGGACTACTAATTCAAATTCTTTGGAACAGACTGTCGACTACACCTAAACAGCATATAGGCAGTGTACACAATCCTACAGTAAAAGAAATGTTGCGGTGTTGTACTTGTCGCTGTAATTATAGAGTAGAAACCACTTACTATAATGACACAAATTTTAACAATACATCGGGCGTAACGATGAGCAGTTGCTGCACGGTGAACTTTTGTGCGTCTTCTATGGCAAAACTAGTCACATAACACAATATTCCCGTGCCACATCATCAGTTATATAACAATTAAATCCGGCTCCCGAGTGTATGCACAAAAAGGAAATGAAATTTTCGTGGCATTTGAATATTGTTATACTGTGTGGATTTGACTGAAATCTCAATCTATGACCTACGCAGGATGAAGCTCTGGTAGCGATTCGAGCCTTCGTATTACTGTGGACTAATAAACTTTTATTGAATGGTCTTAATGTCTAGGGGGCTAAATACAGACATCAGCAGCAGGCTTCATTTTGATCACTGGGTCATTGTGTAAAGTTCACACAAAGTTTGGTACATTTGTCTTTTTTTTTAAGTATATTTGGCCTGCGTTGGAATGTGGTTGGCGTCAGAGTGCATAAATTTATGCTCAGCAGCGGTGTGCCGGAGCTATCGTGCTGCTGTGGGGAGTTATAAATTAAATGCAGGAAAAATAATTCAAATGAAATTGTAAACAAGCATGAAGGTGCGGTGAGCCCGAGCGGCAATGGCCCATCAACGCAGCCCCACTCTCCGGTAGAACGGTGACAACAATGAAGAAGCGGGATGTTGCACCGACGATTGTCATCCAGTAACTACTGATAATGCCCTCGAAGCTTTAGACGCATTTCGTAGCCTTGTCGAAAGTGAGGCGTTCAGTGATGAAACTGCTACTTGTTTCTACAAGTTCTAAAAAAGCTTCCCACGGCACATCTAAAAAACAAAAAGTTCAGTGCAAAGTGACGGACTATTTTAAAGTTCTTTAACAGAGCACTGCGTCAAGTGATCTTTTGGGCCCTGTTTTGGTTATGCGATTTTTGGATAGTACGTTTTTATTTTCAATTCCCGTGAGAATCGTATAAACGAGATTCCAGTGTGCGTGTAATTGCCAGCCAGGAAATACTGTTCCCCTGGAAAACTGAAGGCTACCGAAATCGGCGGGCGATGGGGGCTTCATTGTGGTCAGCGTCCACCATCCGTTCTCTCCGAGCTTGGACCACCCGGATTGGAACAGGAGCGGACATCCGGAAGACAGCACTCCGGCGACGGTGCCACGGAATGTCGCTGTCCGTTTTCTGCGATGCCATTTGCACCACCCAGGAATTAAGAGTAAATTTGGAAAAGTATGTAGCATTAATGAAAGGCAACCAGAATGTGGCAGAGAGGAAAGAATACATATTCATCTGTGCTTACGTGTATGAGCATGTATGCGCGTCTGGGTTAAGTTTTTCAAGTTGCGCACTCTGCTAGTGATGGCATGCCAGGTTAAAGGGACACTAAAGAGAAAAACGATTTTTCTCGTATTAGTAAATTACTCTTTCACGATGCCAAAAACACCACACTTGCTGCTAGAAGACTCATGGTAAGTGAGAAAACGCACAAAAAAAAAATGCAGGTGGCGACGCCACCTTCAAATTCCCACACCAGTGGTCATGACATCATAGATTTTTACGGCGTCTACTGGGGCCTATGTAGTTCCTAATCGTTCAAAATGAGGAACATTGTCTTCTGAGGCAGCCAGAGACTTAACATACCAAGTTTCAGGAAATTTCATTTAACCAATGGGTCCAAAATACAAAAAAAAAGAACAGTGAAATCTATAAAGTCACCATCGGAGATTTCGGCAGGAAATTTAGAAGTAAGACATTCAACATAGATTTTCTCATCCATTATCAAACCTATGGTGATGAAATTAACAACACTAGAGTTTTCAGAGTATAATTTATCAGTCTAAATAATTTACTGCTTCACTTTAGTGTCCTTTTAAGAACTTTTTAGACAAAGTGAAACATCGACAACCTTTTGCTCCCTTCACAATTCCAGTGTTTGTCAGCCAAGGCTGCCTGGAATGTACAAGCGCTTTCACACACGGCAACAAGTACCTGCGACATGCAAGTTGAGTTCGTATTCTTGATCAGTCACATTGAAAGGGGCCCTGCAACACTTTTTCAGCATGGTCCAAAAACGCTGCCGATTGGCACGCGAGCCAAACATTACAGTGCAGCACACAGCCTGGAATTTACAATTAATTCTCAAAGTCAGCTAGAAATCGTTACCTCTTCTTTCTACAAATGATGCCACATACACAAATTCACGGCCATTGGCTGATTTGAGCATTGTGGGCTGCACAGTTACTGCGGCCACTGCGGGAGGCCGCCACTTGCCTGCGCATGCGCGCACATTCACACTGAAAGTAAGCCGCGCGTTCAAAGCAAAAAAAAAAAAAAAAAGTGCTCAAGGTAGCGTGTGTGACGTAACTTCTTTCCCCCATGCCATCCTTCACTGCTTAGCTTCCAGCGCGTTTGTCGGGACGAGGGAAGAGAGAAAGTAATTACAGTGTGCAACAAATCTCTCTAACTCGGCGGACGATTCACGAGGCAATAAACGCCTTTAGTGAAGCCATACAATGCTTACTTAGAATAAGCGTTGCAGGGCCCCTTTAAGAGCCACTGCTGAACATTCAACACAATGCCTTGTACGAACTACACCCATCGCGAGTTTTTGGTTTTGCATGTTTGGGTTGGGGGAAGTAAACTGCATTGCATAAGGAATGCAAGTGAGGTGTGGGGCTTTGTGCATGCAAGCATCCTTTCAGTTACCCCGACACAAAATCTAGAACTCCCTAGTGAACTTAGGAACCACGCAAAGTGACAGTAATCCCAACCACATGTGTGCCATTGCATTGTTCATGCACTTTTGCCAGTCAATTTGTATTGAAAGCTGATATGAATCCCCATATGACCAAGAAGAATACAGGCTAATAGAAATGTGAACATTACAGATGGAATACTATTTAATAGACCAACTCTTCCAGAAATATATTAGGAACAAATGTATTGCCCCTGCCAAGTGTCGAAAACAGTGTGTCAGAATGGAACAAAAACTCAAAACGAAAAACGAGAAAAACAATATTTCTGACCGGAACGAGAACATAACCGAAACTTTATTATTTCGTTCCAGAGTGAAACCGAAATACTTTTGATCGGTTTTTGGTTCAAGGGAAAAGTTAGCAATCCGGAACAACCGAGATCATGCTATACAAGCATTAATGCATATCCCAAGGGACAGTATTAGTGCGTATCTCAGGCAGGTATTACAAAGTAAACACGAGTTGAAATTTCGCGAAAAATGAATAGAGTGCCAACTGGATCTGTTTATATTAACGCAAGTGGACCTTGGTGTGTCAGTCACACAGAGCAGCATGGAGAGGGTGTCGTCGGCCCCTGAAATTTGTTTTTATCATAACAGCAGTTTCGCATATCACACTCGATGACGTGCTGCTTCTGAGATCATGCTCACTCCCTCGACGCAAAGCATTCAGCCTGCTCAGAGAATTCATAATTCGCTTATGAGAAAATTTAATTTTCTATCTACTATTTTTTATCATTACTTTTAATTTCAAATATTGTATACGCAAATAAAAACCGTTACGAACTGCTACAGAAAATATTTTTTTCCGTTGTGGAACAAACCTAACGGAACTTTTTTAATAGGAGGAAACTAAAACCGAAACTAAAAACATTTCGTTCCGACACCCTGGTCGAAATGTCATCCATTCTTTCTTTAAACTTCTGGTGTTTTATGTGGTTGTTGTCCTTGTGTTTGAACAATGGAGCCGCTATGTAATCTTTGTGCACGTAGGTAGTGAAGTACAAAGAGGAGGAATGTTGGCAACCTTTAACAAAGTGAGAAAACAAAGACAAGAAAAGAAAACAACTTTTTTTTGCCCACTAAATCTTTTGTACCTCTCTCCGAAGAATGTCGTCCAGTGCTTGTCGATGAAGTTGCAAATGTGCTCCCGCCATCGGAAGTAGCCAAGCTTCCCATTGGTGCCGCTGACATGGAGGTTGTACAGGGTCAGCATTATGACCTGAATCCTGCGATCACGTGTCAGTGGTGAGAGGTCGCTGTGTCCAAAGCAGTCGTCGCGTTACAAGATGGCCAGTCAAGCTTGTTGATTGAAGTTCACGTTGAAAAGATTGTGAAAAGCACAGAATTACCGACAAAAGATTACAGATAGGATGCACTAGTATTTCTTTTCTGTAACCTTTTGTTTGTGTGCTGGAATGCTTTAAGACCTGTTCGCCGTGAACCGTCATGTTACACATCAAGTCAGTTTTCATCGAATTGGAATGAAATGTAGGCATGTGAAAGCAAACTAGAGGATACGCTTTCCCTTTACACATCTGCCAACGCCTGTGCCAACATCGCAGGGAAGTAAGGTTGACACTACTTATCAATATTAACGCCGCTCATCAGTTACAGCAAGACATCTTTTCATTATTATCCCTTGTGCTGTTGTCATAATCAATGCTACTGCTCTACTGACCAATGTGTTGGTCGATCAGCGTGGTTTTAGAAACGTTGCTCTGAAAGTCGCATCACCCGCCTCATTATGTCACTTGGGCATTGCCTAATTGGCCTGATCGCAGCATGCTACTGCAAGTAGCTGTGGTCCAAAACATACAGTTATTTCGAGGACAGTTTAAACAGGTGACGTTAGTTTACCATTGCATCTTCAGGCGCTCCAGGACTTCTACGTTATCAGGGGTGCATCGGTCGCAGGTCAGCTTGAAGAACAGGTCGCCGACAAGTGTACTCCGATGGCTGCTCTTCAGACACCCTGGAAGAGTAAGTAGCGTTATGTCGACTTGCGAAGTCGCAGCTGACCCGTCATGCCCTCCTTTATACAAACTTGCCTGGGTGGAAGTAAAGCTTGCACCCGGTACACTTTAGCATATGCGCGGGGTCTGCATCCGCCGTATTGCAGTAACAGTGCAGAGAGTCCATGTCGAAGGATATCCAGCATTGATTCGCTTGACGGAACTTGCCGAAACTATTCGCCAGGCGCGGTTGTCGCCTGAGCAGGCATGAAGCCTTCCCGAGCAAATCAGAAGTCCCGATATTCCGCCTCGGAGGCGATCCCAAATTAACAGGAAAAACGCGACCTAACTACACGTAAACTCATTCAAATGCACAGACGACTCTCACGACGCGCTCATGTAGGCTGCCATCTTTGATGTGCGCAACTCGTGGATGAATAAAAACGAACGGAAGAGGGCGCATACTTACAATTTGCTTCGAGCTTTTGGAGCAAAAACAGTGCAGCGTTGCTCCAGTGCTCGCTATCACGTGGGGCCTGCTGAGAGCAACATATCGGCGGCTGCTCGTATTTCGGCTTGCTTTCGTGCGATCTTTCTTTTTTCTCCGGCGATTCTCTTAATGTGAACGCGCAAACACGCTGTTACCCCGCTGCGTCGGGACTCAAATGAAAGACCATGGCAGCGGAGGACGTGGAAGAAGTCAGTGCGACTGCTTTTTATTTCGCGATTATGCTTGCAAAGTGAACCAATTTTTTGTCTCTCTGTCGTAACGCCAAAACCGCGGCGTATGCGGCTGTCTTCACAATGTGCGGGTGTCCGCTGATCTCCTCCCGTGAGATATCGGAGAGTAATCGCGCTCTAATCTTTTCGTTTTCTCTCTCCCCTCCCCTCCTCTCCGTTCTCTATGCTGCTGCCAGCCGCTGTCTCCTCTGTAGTGTTTGTCTCTGTGGGGCGCTTATCAACATTCGCCCGGACCCCGCAAGCTGCGCGATTGTTTTTGCCTCGCTCTGTCGTGGCGCCCGGATGTCCAAGAGCCACGCTACAACAATGCCCTTTCGAAAGCTGTTTCTTATGTCCGCGCCTCCCGGGTTCTAGCCTTTCGCGAAGATGTGAACCTTGTTTTGCGCATTGGAGACTTCCTGACCAACGCCGCGATGGTGGTCGTGTCCAAAACGCAGGGGTCTTCTCCACCGACGCTGGAGGCGGACTGCGTGTACGTGCAGATGAAGAAGCAGTACCGCGTGTCCAGGTACATCAGGGCGCATTGGTTCGTCAACCAGATCGGCAAAATCATCCAACTTAAGCGTCCCAGCGAGGTACATTTCTCTCTACCCTTCTGTTTACTGGAACTGTTTGCCTATCTTCCGTTAACCGGGCGGGTGAAAAAGCAGCACTTTTACGGTATAGTACAGTACGCGAACATCACAACATGCGAGAGTGTTGACTACAAAACGAGGTGTACACACAGCGTCATTCATGTAGCACATGCGCAACATGAAGAATACAGTACGTTAAAATACAGTGATGAACACTCACACACACAAGACTTAACAGAACTCTGATGCGAGCGAGTTAGTTCATGATCTTTACCCAGTTTTGTTACCCAGTTTACCCATGATCTTTACCCGTCTGTGTCTTGTTGTGTCTCGATGTTTTCGTCCTCGTTCATTTCGCACTGAGAAAACTGGGTAAAGAACACAACTAAGAGCTTGTGGGTCTTTTGTCGGGTAGTGTTAGTTTCATTTGTGGATCCTAGCAGTGCAAGACTTGCATTTGCGCAGGTTTTTGTTGCTAAAGAAATCTACTCCTCAGGTGCTCTGAACGTTGTAAACTTGTCGGGTACAACGGCCTATGCAAAATTTATGAAAATTACTTTAGTGTTTTTGGTGGTCATCAGATTCTCTTGTGCAAAATCATCGTGCAAAACGCTCTTTCAGCTTGCACCATTATGTGCTCTGCAATTGCTTGAAATATTGTGAACTTTTTTCGGAGAGCAGCATCCTGCATAAAAAATTTATGCCTTCGCATTACGATGCTTATTTTTTTTTTGTTAGGTGGCTATCAAGTGCACTTGTGCGAAATTATCGTGAAAAATGATGATAACGCTTGCAGCATTGTTTGCAAGTGTGTCACACTATTTTGGGTCGTTGCAGATACGAAAGAATTAAACTTCTACCAGCAAGTGAATTCTCATTCAGAGGTCCAGCTGTTTGCAATGAGGCAATAGCTAAAGCCTTTTCTGCATCCTTTAAACTGCAACGTAGCACGTGCCCATCTTATTTGAAATCTAAATTATTGGGTCTTATGTGCCAAAGCCACAATACAACAATGAGGTTCGCAATAGTGGGAGACTGCGGATGTATTTCAACCAATTGGGATTCTTTGACATGTGCCTGAATCTAAGTACAGGGGTGTTTTTGCATTTCACACCCATCTAAATGTGGACACCTTGGCCGAGAATTGAGCCCGTGCCCCCCATGTTGAGAGTGCTGCATTATAGCTGCTAAGCCAACGCAGTGGGTAGCATTTAAAACCTTTACCAAGTGTCGGTCCATTCACTGTGCTTGCAATTGACACTTCGCAAAAATCTGTAAGTTGGCTTTCCTGCAAGAATATTTTCTTTTTTACAGCAGGGCTGTTATGCTCGAGGTTGGCCGGGTGTCGCAGATAGAAAATTATCATCGTCATGAACGGGGCACGCGCTCTCTTCTTCAGTGTCATCTCACCAGTGTCATCATCTCATCTCAACATCTCATCAGTGTCATCTCACCCGGCTTCGCACCCGGAGCACACGCGCCCATTTCTCCGGTGTGGGGTGCAATAACTCTGATGAGTGAGAGAACGAGTACAGAGATAGAGAAAGAGAGAAATTCTTGGCGAGGGCAAGTGTAGCTATGCATAGTACACTATAGCAAGGGGTGGGAGAGAGAAAGATGAGAGGGGAAAAAAGCCAAGCCCGGATAAGCTAGGTGCCCACCAGCACTGCTGTGACCCAGCGTCGCGCTGATTTGTGTCGTTTAAATCCGTTGCAGATTTCCTGTCGTCTGTGTCCAATGTTGGTGTAGGCCAAAGTCGTTCTGTTCTTTCAAATGCTCATGTTGTTGATTCACCAAAGCCTGAGCTGTCCCCAAGTGCCTTCTTTTTGCACATGTTCCGTTACTTTAGTCACCTGTTCAACGCATTACTTAACTTCATGGAAGCCATTGTAGCGAAAGTAAAACAAGGCAAAGAACTAAAGGCGAGGCAACACAGGCACTGCACTAATGGTAGACCTTGCACAGTCCCTTATGACCAGTAGAAAACATGTGTTAAGGGGCACAGGTTTGGCTTGTCAAAGGAAAAACATAACAAAAAAGGGGCATTCGTACAATAACTGAAATATCAGGGACGCAGTCTGTGCTGCTTTTTCTTATGTACTCACATTGGTAACCTTGTAGTTGCAGTGTTGCACTCCTAATCTCAAGGACGCAGATTCGATACCCCGCAACAGCGGCCACATCTTGGTGGGGGTGAAATGTATGAACACCCATGTAACTACGTTTAAGTGAATGTCAAAAGACCCTACTTGGTGAAAATTGACCCAGAGTCGTGCACTACGATGCACCTCATATCGAGGTTTTGGCACATGAAACACAGGACTGAACCCTTTCATACACACTACCATCCTCGTTTTAAGGCAAAAGCCTGAGATGCCTCATCAAACGCAAAAAGGGACCATCGGCGTCACCACCAGTTAAGCAAAAAAAAAGTCATCATCACATGATGACGTCACCCTATGACGTATCGTGACTCTCCCCTGCATTGTGACGTACCCTCTCTCCCCTGCATTGTGACGAGAGGGTACAACTGTTATGTGATGCAAGTGTGTGATACGCGTTTGTCAGCCTCTTGTAATTGCATTCTTTTCAGAGTGATCTTGTAGAGGAGGTCGAGGTTCTGTCGGCCCTTCCGAGGGACAAGCCAACTGGATGGCGGCCCGACAGGTCACACGAGTTTGCATATTTGGTGACACCGGCTACCAAGGTCACTTTTCTTGCCAAGAAGTACCGCTTTGTCTTCTGCCTCGACCTCAGTGTCTCCATCGCAAATGTGGTTAGTGTTGGCTATCTTTCTCGCTTTTGCTGCGTGTATTTCATTGGAGTGCTAATGATGGCGACAGGGCTTGGGCATAAAATAGTTAAGAGTGTGTTTAATTTAAAGAAAAGTAAAATAAGTACAGTGGAGATGGGGGGTCAGAAATGTCTAAAGGTCGAAGCAGAATTGTGCACAGAGGTGCCAAGAGCACATCATAGTATAGTACCGCTGTCCTTCAGACAGTAAAGTGAAGAAGCCTTTATTATTAAATGAAACCATTTCATATATAACTCGTTGCTGAACGGTTCGAAGCACCAATATAATTATAGCAGATATGTAAAGAATAGTATAAAAATATTTCTAAAAACATCATATTATTCATATAAAGCTTGCACCCAATGTGGTGATTCATAAGCTGTCATTCTGCCGCAGAGCAGCAAGGTCTTGCGTTTGACTCCCAGCTGAAATGTGTGAAGTACAGTGTTGACTCTGTGCGAAGGCTCTCTTCTTCTGTGATTTGGGTGCACTTCAGAGCACCCAAATCAATTCAGTGCTTTTCACCATGGCATCCCTCATAACCCACTTTCCTGTGTGGTTGGATTTTTGTTTGGCCACGTTCCTATTCGTTTTATTGTTAACTAAGGGCATGCAAATGCTCGTTATAAGTCCCTTCCTCCAGTACCGTTCGATGGTAGTAACGGAAGCATGTCCACAGCAATTCACAGCAAAAACAAAATCCACATATCAAGAGCTATTTGCAAGATGAGGTATCATGATTTGCAGCACAAGATCACACGTTTATTTACACAAAGTAAAGTGCCAGTTAGTACAAAGCATGGTATGTTACACCCAGCCATTCGAAGTCTGTGTCGTCAGAGACATTGATGTTATAGAAGTCATCCTTAACATGGTTATCCACATTTTGCTAAAGTTGCATTGATGAAACCTGGCTGTTTGTGTCATTGCAGTCTGCATCGTTCTTTAAAGATCGGAGATAGAAGTCAGACCTGTTTATCGGCACTGGCCGAGTCTCTCTCTTTCTTTATTAGTGTTTGTTGTAGGTGCTGCGGTTATCTTGGCCAGTATCATTTTGGGAGAATTTCCATTGACTCTCGTGGTTTGCGCGCGGATTGTTTGTTTCTGGTCTTTCCTGTCACGCATTGATTCATTAGCTGGGCGACTGACGTAGAGTGCACGCTTTGTGTGTCATCTTCGCATCATACTGGGTGGCATGCGGAACATCTTATTAATTATTTGCAGGACATCCGGAGTGAGACGTTCCTGTTTGATGAGGTGTTCTCAACGCTTTCGAAATGTGTTGAGAAGCTTGTGAAACCTGTGAGTACACCTGAGTCTTGTTCCTACGAAATAGCTGTAGTAAACAGAAGCACATAATCACATGTAAACTGCAACTGCATTTCTATGCAATCCTTGTATTTAATTTAAGGCTGCAGTTTGAACTTTGTGGATTTTTTCAAGTATTAGCTTTGAACTAATCAGGACACCATTAACAAGTCAATTTGAAACAAAGTATGCGGTACTTTTTCCTTGCTGGATCATAAATTAGGGGACCAGTAATACGATGTCAGCTGACTTGGTCGCAAAACTGTCCACTTGCTTTTATCTGCGGCAAAATTGTTCAAACTTGAAACTTTTGTTTGGTTTATGTACTTGAAGCTTGTACGTCTTGTAATGATGATAAAAAGCCCGGAAATTGTTCAAAATAAAATGCTCCTATCGTACTGCAATTTCACAACATGCATGTTTTGTGTTTTTCATGAAATGTGTGTCCAACTGCATAACATATCAGTTTGGAAACGCACCCGGCTGTAATTCCTGCGTGTAGAGCACTGCAAGTACCATTAAGTATGTTAGTTGAAATCGTGTAATTTATACGTCAGCCTTTTTTTTTTTGTTCGTGAGATGGGGGTGGGGTTACATCATTAGGCTGTGGTGCTCCTCCTGATGCAGGGTCATGCACTAGCCTTAGCACATGTTTTAACACTCGCTGCAGTTCATGGACAGTGGTGGCCTTTTTCGTACGCTGTTGCTGTACTTCAGTGGTGCGATCTTGTACGCGTTACAAAATAAACACGGAGGCGTGGCATGACAACCAGCCGCACGTGACCGCACGCGATTGGTCAATGCAGAGCCGTGACGTCTGTCGCGGTTCAAATGGGCCATTCGCGTGCGGCATGTGCGGTCACGTGCGGCTGGATGTAATGCCACGCCTCCGTGGTTATTTTGTAACGCGTACAAGATCGCACCACATATCGCCTGTGATGTTATTGGTTGAGAAAAACAAAAACAAAAGAAAAAACAAGTATAGTTAGCACCATATTTGCCGACAACGAAGAAACTAAACAGCTGGCATTTCATTCTCATGCTTAAGTGCTATGTTTGTGCCTTGCAGTACACCGCACTTCACTTGACATAAGTTTTTTTTTTTTCTCTTTCTTTGTTCCGTGACAAACTCGTGCTGCCGCCTGTGTGCAGTTCAATGTTCCGGGGAGCTGCGTGGTGTTCCAGCCTGATATCTACGTCACTGTCATTGCGTACATCCCTCACTACACCCCATCGGTGCAGCAGGTGAGCTGAACACCTTTTGAAGAATGCGAAGTTAGGCCGGCTAATTTACATTCAACTTGGAAAATTGCAGTTGCCATAAGAGAAAAATCAGTGTGTCCCACCTATTTATCACGCCTAGTAACTTTTTTGTTGTTTGTGATGCCCAGGAACAGCCCAAACTAGTCAGAGTGTTCCATTCAAAGGATCCAAAAAAAACTGGTCCATACGAGTTAAGATTGTGCATTGCACATCATATCATAGTACAGCTATTCTAAAATATTGTCACTGACCAAAAAACGATGAAAATGACATTCGGACACCTCTAGGGGAACCTTGTTCGTGAAATAAGAGGAAAAAAGGCCATTGCTAAAGCAGTTTAAATGGATTTGAGTACGTGATGAAATGAACTTGTATAGATGGTATGAATATTGCCATCCATTCTATTAAAGATGTTGTTATCAGTATGTAGTTTCAATGATGAATGATTCTAGATAAAGCCTTGATGACGCATTTCAATTTGTCGCCAATATGCTTGCGCTATCTGGATTACATAGTACACATTGTATATTAACACATTTTCACGTGTGGCTCAGTTTGTGAAAAAGTGTTGTGGGAAAACTGCAAGAAATGGTTGCGATTTTAAATTTCTGCACTACCATTTGTCGAGGAACAATACTAATAGCCTCTCATTGATTGATGCAGATTGTGCATTGCGGTTGCAAAACCTGGTATGATGTGCAAAGTCCGTGCTACTGTGCTCCTCAGCTAAATGGCAAGCATGCTTGAGTAGGAGTTTTAGTTTCTGAGAAATCCATGCAGATTTGTCAGATAGAAAACTTTTTAGTCTAGCATGCCTGTTGACATTATTCATTGCTCCATCGATGCACTAAAAGTGTTCAGGAATGATTGAAAGTAATCGTTGCTTGCAGTTCAGCTGCCTGCAACAGTCAGCACTTTGCACTTTTTTTTACCCTGTGGCTGCTTATGTAGCTTGTGGATGTTTTCTGCAGTCGTTGTTGCATTGTTTTGCTGTGAGGCTGAGGGACATGTGTCCGTTGTGTTGCTCACAAACAAAAGTGTGGTGGCTTGGTCTGTTTTCAATTTCTTCTTGGGTAGGTGCTCATTCAGGGATGGCCGTTGACGCCCGACAACTGCGCCCTGTTCTTGAGCAAGGTGTCAGCCGGACTGAGCGAGATCTGCATCGTCCTGGCTGAGGCGACGGCGGGCGTCGCTGAACTCCACGACCAGCTAAGAGTTAGTGTCCTCACTTTCATGAATTAAAGTGTCTGTGTTTGGGAGGAGATGTGGGCATTTCCTGGAGCAGTAATGGGGGGGGGGGGTATAGAGTGGCATTTGAAACATTAGAAAAGTTTCTGTAGAATACGATGTCGTCAATTTGAATTTCACAGTACTGGCATAAGTGGCCGGAGAGACCAAGCGAATAAAAAATGCTTACTGTGGCATCTGGTTATTATCTATGAGCGGAATCCGCTAGATAAGCCCCCGTTTTGCTTACAGTTTGTTCTGTGGCCGCAGTTATCGTATCGTGACTGATAAGTGCTTGAAACATATTCCATTCAACAGAAGTAATGTGCTTTGGGGGGGCTAGTTGTCGCGACATTTAAACTGAAATAAAACTGCACAGGGGATGGTCCACAAGTAGAAGAAGTAGACAGGACGGGTGCAAACTGACAGTTGTATTTATTGAAAACATCAGACTTCCACTTATGACAGCACACAAGCACTCGCGACACTATCACACACCATCTTAAATGTTTTCGGTAAATCCAGTTGTTAGTCTGCGCCCGTCCTGTCTACTTCTTCTACTTGTGTACTGTCCCTCGTGCAGTTTTATTTCAGTTTTATACCACACGCTGTCTCTCTTACCAGAAAATGTGGCTTAAAAAGGTTTGTCTTAACGACACGTTTTGCTCAGTCTGTCTAGCTGGTGATAAAGCTAATGTGACTGAACATTTCTATAAAAAGAAAAAAAAGAAAGAAAGAAAGGGGCTGATATGCCACATTGGGCTGAAATATACGCTTGATTGAGACAGTCGGGGGCATTTGTATCATTATGTGGCTGTAATCGGCAGCAAAGTAATAACTCAGTGTTTTCTTTGAAAGTGGACTGTAGTGTACAGCACTCACGAATTGAAATGCAAAAATTTAGGGCTAAGTAATGCACATAATTTTGTTTCCAGTGTCTACAGTTCGTGCTGTATCAGCTTAATTTTTACTCGAGCACTTACATTGGAGAAACAGATTTACAGCGACATGACACGGTTATCATGAGCAATTGCTTATAGCAGTTGTTATACTAAAAAAACGATGTTGCGTTTCAATCCGTAGTTACTGTACATTTCATCTGTTGCTGGCGTGTGAAGGCAGGGTGCTTATCCTCACTGTTTGCACCCTGTCATTGGTGAAACAGCTTCAGTCCGAGAAGCTGACGGGTGGCCTGTTTGAAGAATGCGACGAGCAGGCATGCACCACACCCCTTGTCAACATGGTGTCCTCGGATGTGAGCACACTGAGCATGCTCCGGTACGGCATGCTGGCCTTGCAGCTACTGCCCGAAAACAGCAGTGCAGGTGAGTGTCTATTTGCTTCGAAAAATAGTGAATATGGGGCTTCTTTAGTGCCTGCGACACCCTCCTGAGTAATCATAGATTGATCTCACTGTTATAATACTCTGTTGCCTCGCGAGTCTCCTACCGCACATTACTGTTTCTGGTAATGTTCTTGCGATCGAGAAATTCACCAATATGCATCAAGCCACTCATGCTTGCTTGCTTCGTAGTTGGTGGTGACATTTCTTAGGAGAGAGCAAGTGATTTTTATCTGTTTTTGGCACAAAGTTAATTTCCTGCTGCATGCAGTGCAATAGTATGTTATAAAAAGGTTAGTTGTCAACAACTCGATGACGCTGGGGTTTCTTTAATGATACAAGAAGTTTATTCTACATATTTACAACTGGGGTTAGGAAGCTGAGGATCTTTCGTCTTTCGTTTTTCGAATGTCTCTCGTCTACGCTCAGCTGCCAAGTCCCCCTGCGCCGGCCACTCCCTCCCTTTCTTGTTCTTGTTAGCAGTGCTGTCCGGTTCACACAAGAAGCCGCTGCAAGAATGGAACTTGACCTGGAAGGAAGAGTGCAGTTTTTCACTGCGGCCGCTGCCTGCACGGCACCGCAGCTGGCATTGAAGCGCCAATGCCGGCTCGCCTACCTTGCGTCCTCCACCACGGCGGAGCTGGTAGGAATTCACCTCGCTGCTGACTTCATCCGTGAATCGGCGCACATCGATCGCGCCGCGATCTACACGGACTCGCGGTCGGCACTCCGCCAGCTCGCCAAAGAGGAGCGCGCCCCCCCACTCGCCCAGCGTGTAGCTCTTCAACTGCGCGCAGTGCGAGAACACGGTTGCGACGTGGCTCTTCAATGGATACCGTCACACGTTGGAATCGCGGGGAACGAAGCTGCTGACGACCTGGCGAGGACTGCACATGACCCCGCGGTTCCGCTGACAACGTACGCGGACTCCGCAGATTCAGCACGCCAGAACATCCGGCGAGAGCTCGCTCGCAACCACCCTGATGCGCGCGTAGCCTCCGGCTGCCCCCCGCGTTATCTACCGGAGGGAATGCTAAACCGAAAGGAGCGCTCCCTTCTGCTCGCACTGCGGACCGGCTCTGTCTGGCCCGCCGAGCGCCGGCACCGCCTTCGCGGTGCTCCCTCACCCCTATGTGGCGACTGCGGTGAGGAAGAAACACTCCAGCATCTCCTCATCTCCTGTACCGCTCTGGCTCCGCAACGTGAGCACCTCGCGCGCGCCTTCAGGAGGCAAGGGTTACCCTGCGCGACCATGAACGATGTGCTGCACCCGGCCGGAGCCATGGACCGTGTTCGCGGTGCCCTACGCGCGGTGCTCGAGTACATTCATGCCGCGCAACTCGCAGACCGGCTCTAGTCCGTGCTTAGCGCCTGACCAGCAACGACAACGACGGATCTCCCCGCTTCCTCTGCCCCCAGCCCTTTACCTGTTGTGACCTTCCCTTTCCTACCACCATCTACTCCTCCTTCCCTTTTACCCCCCTTCCCCTAAAGTGACGCGGTTGTGGTGTCCTCGACTGAGAGACAGTTACTGTGTCGCCCCCCCACCTTTCTATTTTCCATTTTCTATCAAGAACCTCCTCTCCGGTTCAGCAAAGGTCAGTCTGGTCTTGTCCATCATCCCGTTCCCAGAACATATACAGTAGAAGCTCGTTATAACGAAGCAGGATATAACCAACTAATGGATATAACGAAGCAATCGTAATTCTCCTTGAAATTCCCATAGATGCCCATGTATTTAAAGCCTCGTTTTAACGAAGCAAAAATTTCCTCGCATTGGATATAACGAACCTTTTTTTTCCCCACCGAGCATTTACTGACCATTTTGGTAGCCGGCAAGTCAATGTCTTATAGCGCGCGACTGTTTACGTCCCATCACGGATGCGGTAATTCAAAACTCACGCCTCGTGCTCCCGAGGAGCCGCCTGCCAACACGCGCGAGGGTGCGCGTCTGCCTGCCTCCCCTTCCATTGAAACTCGTGGACCCACCCGTGCACGTCACCCGGCCTCCCCTCTCCCGCGGAACTCATGGACCCGCCCGCTCTCCTGTTGCACGCGTGGACGGCGACCGCGCGGCGCGGGCGTGGGCCTTTTTGCTTGTCGTTCGCTGCGTGTGCATCAGAACAGCGTCTCTCTCGGTTCCCGCCACTAGACAGGAGATGGACAACGGCAACGGCAAACGAAAGCGCAAAACGATTACAATCGAGCAGAAGACGGCTATGTTGAAAGGCGTTGAGTCCGGCGTCAAGAAGAAAAAAGTTGCCGAAGATTTCGGCGTAGCGTTGAGCACGGTACCGCAAGCGTGTAATCGACCGAATTCTACTCAATATGAGCATGAAGCGCGAGACTACAATCGACCTTTACATGGCGATCGAGATGCTACAGGCTGCTTGGATGTCTGTAACAGCAAGCACGATCGCCAACTGCTTCCGGCATGCCTCATTTGGCGTCAACAGTGGCGGTGACAGCGAAGATATCGGTGCTGCCGCCAATGAGGGTGCCGCGGGTGACCAAGACCTGGCGTTGTGAGACGCTCTCCTTGATGCCGGAGTTTTGCCCGTCTGCAACACCTTCTGCACGTACGTCGGTGCCGATGCTGACGCGGTGACAACCGAAGAGCTGACAGAGGCTGAAATTGTGCGCGCGGTGACAGGGGTAGTGAATGACGACAGTGACGAATGTGTCGACGACAGCCCGGAGTTGGTGAACCCGATGTTCCGATGTCCGCGCAAGCACTGGATGCGGCAGACCTGCTGCGCCGCTTCTTCGACGCTCACGATGACGGCGAGGACGGACTCGACATAACGGCAGCGGCCGAAAAAGCCATCATCCGTCTGAGGAAGACACGGCAGAAGTCTATTAAGGACTATTTTTCTGCTAAGTGAGCCGCCAGCTGGTGCGCCGAGTTTGGCGTGAATAAAGTAGCAGTTCTTTGCTGTTCTTTCTTTTTTTTTCTTTTGCTAGTTTTTCTCCGTGCGACGGCCGTTTTTCGTTTGCGTGGCGGGCTGCTGTGGGATTTGGTGGTCAGTACATCCTCTCTTGCATGCTAATTGTCAGTAGAAATGGATATTGGCTATAACGAACTAATGGTTATAACAAAGTAATTACGACTCCCCCTTCAACTTCGTTATAACGAGGTTTTACTGTACGCAGAGGTCCTAATCACTAACCTTTCCTGTGGGCAGGCAAGTGTCAGCCAGCGACCCCGCGATGGTTCGGGTGAACGGGAAGATCTGTAACATAATATTTGGCTCACATGTACGCAGGAGCTTTGACTACAGATCAGCAACGTTTTCTGGCTCAAGGAGGTGTAGATAGTGTTTCTGGAATGGAAATCATCCCTCAAGTGTGAAGTCGTGCCCTTTAAAAGATGGTGGCCGCAGCCGAAATCATAGCAGGTGCACGATAAAACATTAGTGTCCAATGAAGAAGAGCGAGCATTTTTCTCTCGCACTGTACCAGTCTAATATGGCGCATTTTTTCAAAGCGATACTGCTCATTGTGCGTGTTTTTGTGTTACTGGTTTCCTTAAGAAGCGTCACAGTCTTGACAAATTTTATTGGAGATCATGCCATCAATACTTCGTCTCAATATGTTACTTTCACCAGGAACAATGATCTCTTATTTTATAATTAACTTAGTAGTTGCATTAACAGAAAAAAAAAGCACTTGATCTCTAAGCGAGCATCCCGGAGAACATGTTTCTGAGATTAATGGGGGGCATATGCTGGCTTCACCTTTGCCGATAAGGCATTGTGAGAGCTTCCACTCCAGAATTTGTTTTTAACCTCCTTGTTCTGGCCACGTTCAATATGTGTAACAGGGCCCCTTTCAGCTACACCCTATAGGAAACGTGCAATGAGTAGGTGGCGCCATGGTGCAGGAGTGAATGAAAGCATCTCGCGTGCTCTGTGTAGCAGCCGGCCCATGAGTGGAGCCGTGTCAGGTTGTTAGCAAAGCTTTACAATGATGTGTATGAATTGCTGCGTTGTAGACTGTGCTAACAACTACAGAAACTTCCCACCTGGAATGAATTTCAGTTTTACATCGCGACCATGCTCTAGAGACCAGTGAGAACAGTGGATTTGTGTCATACGGCGCATGAAGCAAGTGATCGTGGGCATGCTTACAAAGTACATGCTGCTGCTAGTTCGCTCTGAATTTGCACTCTACGCAAGTTAGCCAATACCTTTACAGTGCTGACGCAACGCAGGGGCAGCCAGAAAAGTGATCTCGAGTTTGCTGTCTGCATTTCGTTGGCACAAAGCCATCGACGAATCCAGCTTCTCCCTCTTACACTCCTGCTATTTTTTCTAATGATGCACTGCTGTTTGTTGAACTGTGCTGTCCGTAAATGGGAGCAGTAAGGAACAAGCCCCAGATGCTTGGCACGGTCGGGGATCGTGAATTTTAACATTTACCCCACTGTACTGCCTTTGCCACTTGGCAGCACTGCACGTGCAAAGTCACGTTATGCCATTCTAGTGCTACGTGACAGGAAGATATCACATGCAAAGCTGGCACGTAACATGAGTTACCCAACCACTCATGCAGCCCGAGCAATGTCCACAAAAGGAACTAAACAACAGCACAGAATACTTCGTGCAACTAGGGCAGCACTAATTGCAACACGGTCCGGCGATCGTACGTTTTTCTTGCGCCCATTGCTCTAGGTTGTCCTAAGACTTTTTTAAGATCACGCTACAGCACATGTTCGACACACACGTCATCGATTACTCAGTAATAAGCAGGCAAAACAATATGAAATAATGCATACAAACCTCGACGATGTATGCTTCCAGGTTTAAGCTGGCTTGCCGCACACATCCTCATTTCAACACACTCTGTTGCACATGCATGCTTTCTTGTGTCGTATCGAAAACATGATTGCTTGGGTATAACTTGTCCTTTCCCTTCGTTTGAAGCCCTAAAAAGTCCTGCACTGTTAACTGTCTGAAACCCTACCCATTTTTACTGCAACTGTCGCCCTTGCGCATACGCACTTACATACATCGGGGGCGTAGCAGATGGGGAGACGACAATTCGTAGCACGTGAGTGGGAACTGAAGCAGCCACTGCGGCGCTGGCGCAGTGCGCCGTTGCGCCACCTGTAAATGCTGCATGTTTCCCATATGTGCAAATGTTGTCGAACTGCTTATATATCCATGCACTGCTCTCATGGAATGAAAAATGTCAACCTAGACCTAATCAATATTAATGAGAACTAACAAACAGTAATGCCAGGGAAAGTATAGGGGATTTTATTTGTAGTAATTAGAATATAAATGTGAAGAAAGTAAAGTGGGCGAAAAGATAACTTGCCGCCGGCAGGGACCGAACCTGCGACCTTCGAATAACGCGTCCGATGCTCTACCACTGAGCTACGGTGGCAGTCATCCTCCCGTTCACTTTATGGAGTATATATGTGCATTTAAAAAACGAATGTTCCACACTCGCCACCATGGCTGCGATCGACGCTGAATAACACTCCCAGGTTTAAATAAGCACATACAGTAAAAGCTCGTTAATTCGACACCCGTTAATTCGGAAATTCGGATAATTCGGACGGCTCTATTGGTCCCGGCCAAAGTGCATGTTAATCTATGGGACCAAACCTTCGTTAATTCGTCAGAATTGGGCTCCGCACCGCTTAATTCGGACAAATTCTGACGGCTGCCGCTACACAAATGTGTGGTAAAGCAGCGCTGGCACCACTGGGGTGAAACCGAAACTTGAGTGACATCGCCATCATCATCAACTACTGGGGGCGATCGCAGCGTCACCGAACGTCGGCGTCTCCTTTCTTCGCTCCATGGCTCCACTGCGCCTCCGACGGCATTTTCCCTTGTGTTGTGTCGGCACTGTCTCTTCTTGCGGAGTTCTTGTTTTTCCCGTTGTGACCGTGTTTACATGTGAGGCCCGAGCATGCGGCAGTAGCCGACGGTGGCATCGACGAGGTGTCAGCCGAGTCCACCGATGGTGACTGCCCGACCTTCGATGCTGTCCTTCCCACAGATATGACCCTTCAGGACTACATCGCGATTGATGATTGTGTCGCCACGACTGGTCTCCTGCCCGATCAAGAAATTAATAATGATGTCGCGACCTCATCGCACCTCACGGGAAGTCTCGGAGGCGCTTTTGATATTAGAGGGCGTTTGCCTGAGCACTTCCGACAGTTTGCGTTCTGTTGGCCATTTGGAAAAGTTAAGAAAAATTGTAATGTAAGCCGGAATCTGCGTGAAAACGCAGACGACCATTACAAAATAGGCAGTTTTAGAATAGCGTACGCAAAGCTTTGCGTTGGCTTTTCGCGCAACTGCGCATGCGTCGTACGCTAACCGCTTGCGGGCTCCTGTTAAGTGACGGAAATAGCGGGCCGCAAACGCTAACACTAACTTAGCGTACGCTATTCTAACACTGCCTAATACTTCAGCAAATAAAGGTATGCTTCTCCAACTTGATTTTAATGTTGTTTTTCCTGTTCATTCGTTAATTTGGCATTCGGTTAATTCGGACATTCTTTCCAGTCCCGTGAAATCCGAATTAACGAGCTTTTACTGTATATACCCCATAAAGTGGACGGGAGGATGACTGCCGCTGTAGCTCAGTGGTAGAGCATCGGACGCGATCAGCCCCTGCCGGCGGCAAGTTATCTTTTCGTCCACTTTACTTTCTTCACATTTGTATTCTAATTGCTACAGATAACATCCCCTATACTTTCCCTGAAATTACAGTCGAACTTCGCTACAACGAACTCCGCTTCAACGAAATTTCCGATACAACGAAAAATTCTCGGTTCCCCGTCAACAGTCCATAGGAGTCAATGCTTAAGTATGCTCGCCACAACGAACACTTTTTCTGCTGGCATTCCACTTCAACGAAATTTGACGATGCCATTCCGGGCTCAGAAATTTAATTTACTGTGCAATAAACACCAGCTCAGACATTTTGATGTTTTTTAAAACATAAAAATACGAATTCAAAGTCTAAATCACGTGTTGGCATCACCAGAAACTGCCGCTGTTGACTGAGCATGGGGGCCGCCATTGCTTGATAGCGACGGCGATCAGACTGCCTTGCTTTCGCAACTGGCTTGAGTTGCTTCTTAGTCGCAGACAATCCGAAGCCAAAGCTCAGTTGTCCACATTCGCGGAACGGTTCCTTTTCCGATGCCTTTCCAATGCTTTTCGTGCTTTTCGCGCTTTGGTAGTGGTCAGAGTGACGGTACATCCGCGTTAACAACGTGAGCAGCCCTGGGGTGCAGTCGCGGAACGATGCCTTTTCCAATGCCAATGCTTTTCGTGCCTTTCGTGCTTGTCCGGTGCGACCGGTGGTGGAAGCAACAATTCGTCCACGTTATCCACGGGATCAGCCAGCCGCGAGTGGTGGATAACAATAGCATAGAATAAGGCATAAGTCATCGCTCCGCGATAGCACGCCTGCATGTCGCCGTTGTCGGCGAATAGGTAGTGTTAGCGTATTAGTGCAACTGTGCAGTTCGTGTTGCGCGCCTGTGCCTCTGTTTGGTTCGTTCGTGAAAGCCGTTGTTTCTGCGTGCTTTTCAACGTGGCGTCGCTATGCACATATATGAGAATCGCGTCGTGACGCTGCTGGGGACGCAAAGGAAGCAGCAGACACTTTTTGAATTTTGGAAATAAAAGTTTCACTGTTCTGCTAGCTCAGGTCAGCCATATTTCTTCGATTTCACTACAACGAAATGTTCGCTTCAACGAACATTTTTCCGAGCACCATCAATTTCGTTGTAGCGGGGTTTGACTGTATTGTCTGTTAGTTCTCATTAATATTGTGTTTAACAAACAAAAACGAGCCCTTAAGAGTCATCTTCTTTCCTTCAGACCTAATCAATAGGAACACTAAACTAATAGGGGACTAATTAAATAGGAGTATAATAAGAGTTAGTGTAGCTTTGGATCTTTTGTTTTCGTCAGAGTTTGTGCTACTTCGAGTGACCCAATGCACAATGACGTGACATTGCACTCTTGAGCAATTTCACTTATTTGGTGTTCTACTGTAAAATTTTTGTTAGGTTTAAAGGGCGGCTGCAAGAAAATTTCACTCTTGCTAAATTCATTATGAGTGAGTGGTATATACAACTGAAGCACCTTGGCAAGGCTGCAAGACCGGTGACGGTATAGCTCTTGTTAGGCAGCCTCCAAATGGCACCTAAGTGGATGGAGAGTGCACCTGGTGTTGCCACTATGACTAATATACCAGCCTCCGAAACATTTAAAGAATCCCTTATCTCGGAGGTCATGCTGAGGAGCTGCACATTCTAGGTCGTGCCCCTGTTGTGCGTCTTTCCGGCAAGCAGTAACGGTGACGTCTGTCTTCAGTTGCGGTATCACAAATGGCAACTTTTGTGAGCTTTTTATGATGCTTCCGCTTGTATTCGAAATGTCACATTTTTGTCTGAGGCCCTTCTTTATTGACATGTGTATTTGATTTTTTTTCTTTTCATTGTGACTGGTTTCACCGGCTTAAACTGTTACACGTGTTAACGCTCGGTGCAGGTCACAGCTTAATGCATCTAAGCTTTCTTGAGTGTTTTGAATGTTCTAGTCGGATTCCATGCACGACGGGAATTGTTGATTACATTCTGGAACTTACCCGAGCATCAGCAATAATGCTGGAATCTATGTATAAAATGCCATCGTGTTACATTGACAGATCAGCTATTTCAATCAGTCAATCAGATATTTTTCATTTTCATTGTTATGTACACATCGTTATGTATTTGACGAATGACGACTGTGCTCACCACTATCGTACTGTGAGTGGTCTTTGCTTCGCTGTGCTCAAGTTCGCCCAGTAAAGAATTCAGTCCTTACCAGTTTGGCCACCACTTTTTTCACTGTCACATTCATGTGGACATAGTCTAACACCCACACTTTTTGAAGCTGCGCTTTCTGTGTGGGCTAAAATTACATTCTATTTGGCCTTGGCTCATTTGGCCTCATTGAGTGTAGTACGTATCTGTCATGAAAGAATAAGTAACGTCTACTGTAACTTAGTTTCAATGTATAGACCCCCACAAAGCTCCTTTGGTGACTCGTCCGTTTGTGCAGGCATTGTGGTGATCACAGATGGCGTGATCAGCGTGCCCAATAGCCAGCAGCTGGAGCTGCTTCTCGGAAGCCTCGGGGTGGCACGGTGGCCTGCTCCTTCTTGCATCTTGGGGGTGGCTACCATGCCCAGAGCAGCCTCGGATATGTGCCTTATGACGATCTGATGCGCTTCATTGCGCCGAGCCACCTTCGGGCCTACCTCAACAGCAGCAGCCTAGGTCGGACCGGTCAGTTACGCCCTGCTCTTCTAACAGCGACCACTCGTGCCTTAATCCTTAAACATTGTCTTTTAAAACGGTCCAACAGTGAAGTTACCTTACCCTTGAACCACGCTTCACCGGGTCATGAGTTTGATTCGCCAACCTTAGCAGTTGCGTTCCAGTCGAGGCAGAATGCAAAACTGACTGCATTGGTAAACAGAAGTGCATGTTAAAGAATCCTAGGTGGGTGCATTGACCTGGATGTCCTCACTGTGGCATGCCTCATGCAGTTGAACCCGCATATATCGAACCTATCTATAACAAATTATTGTGTATACTCGAATAGTTTTAATATCCCTTGAATATATTTTCGATATATCAAATATTTATATAACTGAACTATCCATCATGGTTTTGGCATATAAACCTCAGAATTTCAATTTAGTCGTTTGGCACAAAGGTCGTGCATTCAGTTGCTAGCTTTGGTGGTGCATGCTGTGTATTGCTATACAGTAAAAGCTCGTTAATTTGACTCTCGTTAATTCGGAAAATCGGTTATTCGGACCACGTCATCTGGTCTCTGTAAAATAGCATCACTCTATGAGATTGGGCGCTCGTTATTTCGGACAGATTTGACCGCAATCGGATAATTCGGCGACTTTCGGGCTGCTGGCGAGGCTCGAAAACGAAAAAAAGAAAAATTCGACAGAAGTGAAGCTCAAACGCAGCATCGCCATGGACAGCAATTGTCGACTTGGCTTGACTTGAGACTGGGTTGCAACGCCTTTCTTCGCGTGTGTTGTTGGCGGTGCCATTTTATTGCCTTTGTTTCCCGTTGGTGTGCTGCATCGTTGAACGTCGTTTTATCGAGGAACGATTCAGTACCGGCTCCTTTAGCTTGATTGTTGCTGGTGCTTTTGTGCGGACTTTCGTGTGAACACACTCTCCGCCGATGGCAGCGCCGCGAAGCAGCCAAGTACGAGGCGAAGGACTTCACCACCAAAGTAGAAATTTCGCGTGCCCTGAAAAATGGGCTCTGCCAACAAGAAGTTCCTCCTGTGCCATGACGTCGGCAAACAGTACGACGTGAGTCTCCTGAGAGCAGTTAGCATTCTTGCGTATGTGTGGCAAGAACACGCCTGTGCACGCCATTGCCAACTGTATCAGGCACAGTGGCTTTGTTGTACCTGACTCCAGCGATGCCGCAGTGGCCGAAGTGTCCGCCGAACGACGGTGCCGACGACGAGCAGGATTTCGGAAGGTTATGCCTGATGCAAGTGACACTCGACGATTATATTGGCATTGATGGCATTGCCACTGCCGGCTCTCTGACTGATGAGAAAATCGTCAAGGAAGTGATGCATGGCAACGGATACGAGGAACGAAGAGCCCGAAGATGAGCAGCCACACCATGAGCCACACGGGCCTCCTCGCACTGTGAAGGAAGTCGCGGAGGCCCTCGTCGTCCTTGAAGAATTTTGTTTTGGCACTGCAGACAGCATGCGAGCTGCTGAGCACCTTGAAGGGCTCAGAAAAATTGTGTCCCGCGCGAATTTCTGCTCGAAAACAGACAAGCATCCGCGATTACTTTGTAAGTAAGGTTTGTTGAAAAAACTCGTGCATTTATTGTGTTTTATTTCGACATTCGATAATTCGGACATTCGGTTAATTCGGACATTTTTTCCAGTCCCTAGAAATCCGAATTAATGAGCTTTTACGTATGTGAAAAAGACTTTTTAGACTAAGTCACTTTGCTAATGGCACTAGAAAGGGTGTAGGAAAAGTGTATAATCGCATCTCTAATGGTCCATGGGGCTTCGCACGAATTCTGTGCTTTGGTGATGTAATTTGAATCTATCACGTATCACATCTGTTAATAAGACAAAAATTATGTACATAACTCAGCTGCAGAAAGAACTTGATGTAGGTCAGGCTTCAAATGTGCTCGACGGGATTTTCGTTTTTCAGGATGAAGTCGAAGGGTGACGGGCACGGAGAACATCTTCCACAGGGCACGCTCTTCTGGAGTTTTCAGGAGGAATTCATCAATCAGCGACTAGAGCTGGCCAAAGATTTGGAATGCAGTACAAGCTGCTGGCTTCCAAGTGAGTTGATCATTGGCTGGTGACAACAGGTGTCAGTCATTAGGTTGAAAAGTGACTGGCAAAGCTGCTGCTTCCCCTTGTAGTGCCCTCCTTTTGGTGGCGAGCAAACCGGATAGCGCGCGACCGCAAGAGAAGCAAGTAAAGACGGCGCTTGGCTTTGGCACGTGAGCCACGGCTCGCACACCCTGCTGGCATCGATCCTGGTTCAGCTGTCTCTTTCCTTTGCTCCTGTGGCATAAGCCTACACCATCGTTGCTTAGTCATTCACTGTTGCCAGATGGGTCATTGCCATCGTGCCCGCTGCATTTTAGAGCCTTCAGCACCATAGGTCGGCAAACTCACTCATGAGTCGAATCACTCAGACTCACTCAGACTCATATCGAGGCGTGAGTCTGATGTCGTGAGTGAGTCCGGTTGAGTAAAGTTTTTGTGAGTCTGAGTCGAGTGAGTTCGGTTGGGAAAAAATTTTGGTGAGTCTGAGTCCGAGTGAGTCGGTTGAGGACAAATTTGGTGAGTCTGAGTCCGAGTGAGCCTCTAAGGGCAAAATTATATGCATGAGTGAGTCTGAGTGAGCTCCACAATTTTTGCCGACCTGATGGTCCTATCTACTCAACTTAGCATTACTATCAAGCCCTATGTCAGCTCAACGTTTATACTCCCGTAACGGATACTCCCGCATACTTCAACGCACTACCGTTCATATGTCAGCTCAATATTTATTGATCAGAGGCGTGAGTTGAGGAGGGAGAGGGGGAGGAGGTGCCTTGACGCAAACTCTTTCACGGGAAGTTACTGATAAAAATATCTCGTGTGAGTCATGACTTCCAATTAAAAGGTCCTTATTGAACTGCAAACTCAGATAACTCGTATTTGAAGGTACGAGATCAAAAGGTGCTAAGTAGCGCACCTATTATGCGAGATGTTGGCGTTAAAGAGCATTGACATTACGGTATAAGAAGGATAATTTAATGATAATGGACTCACGAGTCGACTCACTCAGACTCAGATCGAGCCGTGAGTCTGAGTCTGAGTGAGTTCGAGTAAATAAAATTTTGGTGAGTCTGAGTCCGAGTGAGTCCAGTTGAGAAAAATTATAGTGAGTCTGAGTCCGAGTGAGTCCGGATGAGGAAAAGTTTGGTGAGTCTGAGTCCGAGTGAGCCCTGAGGGTAAGATATGTTTCGTGAGTGAGTCTGAGTGAGCTCCAGATTTTTTGCCGACCTATGTTCAGCACAGACGTTCTACTTTTGAAGTAGAAATGACATGCTGTGTTCTAAAGCAATGTGTAACATGTCATTACAGATAGCGTGCCATTTGAACAGCAGCGCAGAAGACGGGACCAAGAAAGAGAAGACAACGCTGTTACATATACACGCACTGTCTTTTGCACTGTTGTTCAAGTACCATTCATTTCAGCCAACTCGCCCAGTTCATGACAAATAACTTTTTAAATATCTTAGGCAATGTAGCTTGAGAAATATGATGCATAATGTTCGGGGGGGGGGGGGGGGGGGGGAGACAGCTGCACTATTGCGCATTTTTGATAAAATTTCGTTTTCCTGCGCCAAGCTGCTCCAAAAGCACAAAAATTGCACAAACTGCGCAGAACTGCTCCAAAACAGCCTCAAAAGCAAGAATTTTGATGCCCACATCAGCTTCAGTGGGGAAAAAAAAGGCTGAGTTGACATGATTTTCCAAACAGCGCCAGGGATACCAAGAAAATGGGACATCTGCAGAATGCATAGATGGACCCCAAGCATGTTTCTCCTGTGCACTTTTGTAATGAAGGCTCCCATGATGCTGCCATAATCTCCTCTGGGTTGTAGATATGTGTGACCCCGCAAAAAAGTCACAGTTTCGCCGCAATGGCGAAGCAATGAATGCGATAGCAATAAATTGGAATGTAACGCGAAGAACGGAAAGCAGCTCGAAATTGCCAGCGCATCGCTCGAGCCCAAAGGACGCACGAAAAGATTGCACACAGGAGGAGCGCGAACTATCATGCGTCACAGCTCGACGCTTGAAGCACACTGCTCAAACATAAAGCAGGACGTACGAAGCGAACGAACAGGTACACACAGGACGAGCGTGAACTGTCCCAGTTGTTACTTATTTCTGTTTGAACAGCGAGCGAAGTGACCTTCGTACGCTCTGTGACTTCAATGCGGACATTGCGGGGAAAGCACATTTGTGTCGTTTCCTAATAAATAAAAAAAAAGCGGGTGTAGCTTGCCTTAGTGGTGCAAGGCTAAAGATGCAGTGGAGCTGATTGGTTCATAGCTGGTTCCGGCCATATGAAGAGATGCGAAGTTATGCAAAGTAATGCCAAGTGATGCTAAGTTCCAGTCGAGTCCAGCAGTCGCCTTTTGCCATTTCGGCCGTATTACGTTGTGGAATACTTTAAATGAGTCGAGTCCAGCAGTCTCGCTTGGCAGCGCGCCGCGACTGCCGGTAAGCGGCTTCCTCATCGGCTGTGCGAACCTTCTTCGGTCTCCCCATGTCTGTGTCTGGCACCGTGCGCTGCCACCTTGCGCAGGCTTTATACAGAACAAAGGAACGCATACACAGTTTGTTGTGTCGTCACGTCTGGCTCGACTGAGCGGTTGCACTCGGTGTCCAAGCAGGCGGGCTGGTGGCGGAACAGTGTATGGGCTAGCGAAGCAGGCGCACAGCTATGTAACCGGTTGCTAGGCAATGCACGGTGACGCCATTGCGGCGCGGAGTTATTTTCTGTTCGCGTTGGACAGATTACGGCCGGCTTAACGAGCTCTGCCGTTAAAAGCGCGCAGTACGCTGACAACAGCGCTACGCTTGCAGTAACATATGTGCACTTTAGATGAGATAGTGTCAGTGCGGTGAGGTTTCTTGGCGCCCCCGCCACACTCTTGAAGGGGGTCCCGCGCGAGGTGGCAGCAACCGGTGGTACAACGAATTTTTGTTGTCATGTGTTAAAAGCGGGCAGTACACTTCAAGCTACTCTAACCACGCGGTTGCACGCCCTATTGTTTAAGGACCCCAAAACAGCCTTCAAAAATACAAAAACTAATGCGTTATTCTGTCTCGGCATTTTTCGTCTTTTTGGTGCACTTCGCGACGCCAGAACAGTGATTCAATGACAGCTTGCTACAGTGCTTTGCGTGGAAAGCCTCTGCAGTAAGACCTTCCCTTTCATAGTGAGCTCCTTTCAGGGGGGACACTGCCGTTTAAATTAAAAGAAAAAATATTCTTGATTGATATTGATGAAACTTGCCGAGTTTATATATGTTTGTGTGCCGATTTAAAATGTGGCAATTGATTTTCTAGTACAGTGTGTAGTTATCAAAATACAGAATATTCCATGTGCCTTTGGGGAGCAAGATTTTTTGCTAAACTGAGGGAGTTACAAAGTGAATCAGCGTATCACAAAAGTCTGGAATCAGTACTGTATGCAGTAAAACACAATAGATGTTCTAAACCCATTTGAATGTGAGTTATGTTAGTTGAACATTTGCAAGTAAGTTGATTTCAAGCTGGGATTTCACGCACAGAAGTTCAACGTTCTGTAACGTTTGTTCAATGCTTTCAAGTAAAATGCTTTCTCATTTGGCTTCTTGCAGGGGCAACACTGCGTTTGAGCTGAACCCAGGTAGCGCGCGCAGCTGCGCAAGACAAGCTCTGATGGCAGCCTCAACACGTCGCTGTCGAGCGTCCTCTCCTGCAAGCTCGTGAAGGCTACGCCTGCGAAGCATCTCCACCGCCAAAGGTCAGTTGGCTCTGCGGCAGCTGCATTTGCCCTATGCCTGAGAACGAACCAGTGGACATTCACTCTCCATACGGGGCCATTACGCGGCAATTTTTGTGGGCTTTTTTGAATGACATACTGGTTCCGAGCAAAGTGGTCGTTTCTCATAGCCGAGTCACTTTAGGACTAAAACACCATAGTCAGCCCCAAAATTGTGGGCATTTTTTGGTTTTGCAGATGGATTGCTAAGAATTGTATAAAAATATGGCTCACGGTTTGCCAAGATTCTTTTAAAACCCCATTTATTTTTGTTAGGAGGTCCCCCTGATGGTTGTTTCTTCGGGACCTCCGTATGTGTAATTGTATGTCCTCTTGTATTTTATTTCGTCATATCCGTTGACAGGTCAATTTTACTTAATTAAAATGAGGTTTCAAATGCATGTATATCTACGGTAATTTCAAGGGTAACTTTGTTTGGTTTGTTATTTCAATGTATTGTAACCCTCTGAGGGTTACGCCATACACGTATGGCATCACCTAACAGGCACCAAGGGGTTTACACCGTACATGTACATCATTGCCTGTATGTTTAAATGCGCACCTTTTTCGGCTATTTCTCTTGCTTGGCATGTGCTGCCATTTGGGAATACGCCGATGTCTCTCCGTTGTATTGTTATTTTCTTTCAAAGCGGTGCGCCGGCTTTCGCTTGCACATCCGAGTGTGCGCACGCGGTGCGGCTGGTTTCGGTTTTGTCCTTCGGGTGTTATCGTTTCTTGCGCCCACAACGCTGATGGCTCTCCGGTTTCTAATCTCTCAAAGGGTAACCGCTTGACTCTCTCGTTTGTTGCTCCTTGGGGCGTGATTACATCTGTTTCCATGTGACGCTAAATTACACAAATGATACCGCCGTGGTTGCGTTTCCTGTTTTGGGGACTCTGAAAAAACTAACTCCATCTCGATGATGATAAGTCGAAGGATTATTATAGCTGTTTCACTTGTTTTGCTTTCCGGCGGGCGCACAACCATAGAGTTTTTTTCCGTACGCTCACTCATGCAGTTCGCTTACGCTATGGAAGTGCGCGCCGGTTGCTCTGCTACTAGTGAGTCGAGTGGCGATTCTTCCGATGTGGACTATTCCCCAAGTGCTGATCGGAATCTGATTCATTGGATGTCAGTTTGTCAGACGAGGATTTACTTGCGAGTTCAGACTCAGGTGATGATAAGGAGCGACATCTCGGAAGCATGCGCGGCGATTGTTATTGTTAGAGCAAGAACATTTTTTACCGAAAAAGTACTCTGGTGTGCTTATTTTGATATCTGTGAGCTGTGTTTAATACAACGCATAATATTTATTATGAAAAATTGTATAAGTGTTTTTTTAGGATTTTCTTGATGTTACTCACGAATAAACCATGTGTATGTAACAACAAAAATGATTCTTTGTCACTTTACGGTCACGCAAAAAAATTTTAGACAATTTGTTTCTTAAATAGAATTGTCTGAGGAATTGAAGTCAGCAATAAGGAAAATACCCATTTGCATTTGCAAAAAAATTTGACCTTCAAAGGGTTATTTCATTTTAATGAGGTTTAGGATTACCTACTGCTTTAATTCCTGTTTTCTTTTTTTAACTATGTCAATTTTATAGTAGTAAGTCATCAAGTGCTTCAGTGCCAAGATTCAGTCATTGTGCAGAAAACAGTAAAATTGGAGACAGCTAACAGTATATCCGGTTGCATAGGGTTCTATTTCTACATCCTTTTCTTGTGGTAAATTCCTTTGCCGCTCATAAAGCGACAGTAGTTTGCAGGGAACTTTTCTTGTGCGACTTTTCTGCAGGAGAACTGGAAATCAAGCTGGTGCTTCCGTGGAAGTTCGATGTTAATATCGAGTATGTCGTCATGGTTCCGTGGCAGTCTTCAAGCAAGAAGTGAGTCGTGCAATATGAATCTTTTCTTCAGAATTTCTTTTATTGCGTACAATATTTTTAAGGCAGTGGCGTTTTGGTGCTGTGCCTTAGCTAACATGATAATTCGTTGGCAGATTCTAATGTCTCGGCTGTGTGGATGTTCGATATTCTTGAATATTCAGTCACATATTGTGCTAATAAATATTCGCTTCAGCTCAAGTTTCAGCTTTTAAAGCTTTTAACCAGATTCAAAGTTAAATGAATATGCATGAAAAAACATGTATACCTGATAGTATCTTCATGTTTGGTGACAAGACGTATTGCACAGCTCATAACCAAGACAAGCTAAGTGTTCATCGTTCATCGACTGATTCGTGCAGCTTCTCATTTGTGTGAAACGACAGTTCTGGCAGCACCTCCTCTTACCTTATTGAACCAAATTGGCTGTCGCAAATCTCGTTAACGTATAATGTGTGACCTGTTACAGGTGATAAGCATTTTATTATCATTGAAAGTGTTACATTGCCTGTATGTCAGGAGCATTGCTATGTAGGTGGCGAGTTCGATTAAACGAGTTAGGTATCCATAGGTAAGAAGTGCAAAGAGAACACGTATATGTAGACACAGGACTAGCGCTCAGTCCTTGGTCCGCGGGGTTGAATCCCGGCCGCCGCGGCTGCATTTTCGATGGAGGCGAAAATGTTTGAGGCCCGTGTACTTAGATTTAGGTGCACGTTAAAGAACCCCAGGTGGTCGAAATTTCCGGAGCCCTCACTACGGCGTTCTCTCATAATCATATGGTGGTTTTGGGACGTTAAACCCCAGATATTATTATCAGTCCTTTGTCAACTTCCAAGTGCTAATCCTGTGTTTAATTGTCCGTGTTTCCTTTGCACTGTTTTACTTATGGATACAAACTAACGGGCTCGCATTCAGACGTAATTAAGCTACGGAGTTACGGAAAGCTGAAAGAGGCCTGCCGTGAATTTCTGCAGTCGGGATTCGCCGGGGAGCGGCTCGCAGCCCAAGCAGCGGGCTGGCTGCAAGTTCGAGGTGTGCGTGGAGGCCAGCTACGACTTCCTTCACGACGTCACGTGCGAGTACTTCAAGCCCAACAAGACTCGTAGCCCCTTCGCCTCATGGTGGCCCAGCAGTACTGGAATGCACTCAAGAAGTGAGTGCGGCCACCATTGCTTGTAGCATTTTCTTATACAGGGTCTGTCTGCAAAGTAATGAGACTGGGTCTGGTAAAAAGAATTTATTGATCCAATTGGTACATATTGTTAAAACCTCAAAATAGTTTCCTTGGGCGTCGATACACCGATTACAACACGCCTGATGTAGCCCTGATGTGAGCCCCGCGGACTTCTCGTTCCCAACTATAGAAGCCTGTAAGGTCGCCGCTTAGACAGTGTTCCCACCATCCAACGGGCTGCCACTGAGACTCTGGAAGAGATCACGGCAGCTGACAGTCAGGGAGCGTTTGCAGCATAAAAATAACGTAATTGGTGTATCGATGTCCAAGGAGACTATATTGACGAATTTCAATAATATGTACCGATCGGATCTGTAAATTCTTTTTACCAGACCCAGTCTCATTACTTTGCAGACAGACTCTGTAGACAATTTTGCACGCATCATAATGGGCAGGGAACGTGCAGTCCCGAAGAACTTCCAGTCACTTGTCATCAGTGTGCTATCCCAGAAAAGAAAAAGTGTTTTTCAGTTAAAGGGACACTAAAGAGAATCATAAAATCAATTTTTGTTGATAAATTTTATTTGAGAACTCTATTATCATCAATTTCACAATCATGGGTTAATTCTTGCAAGAAAGAATTTAGGTCAGAGCTTCATTTCTGAATTTTGTGCCGATACCTAAGTGCACTATGTTAATGTTGGTTATGGAGCACAGATTTGAGGTCTCTTTATTTTTGTATTTTGGCCAGATTGGCTCAATAAAATTTCTCAGTCTAGCTGTGTTAATTAAGTCTCTTTCTTCCTTAGAGCACAATGTAATTTACTTTCACTCATAAAGATAGTTCTTTTTATCGGACAGGCACTGTCCAAATCTCTGCAATCATGGCGAGTTGGTGCGGGCGCTTCAATGCTATGTGGCCATCTGTGTTTTCTTTTTGTGTTTTATGTCTTGCAAAGCGTCTTCTCACTGCATTAGCGCTGCTTTTGGTGTTGTGAAGTATAGTAATTTATTAATGCAAGAAATTAGTTCTCTCTTTGACATCTCTTTATTTTGATATATGGAAATTCTCTTTTTAAAGTTGTGAGATATTAAAAAAAAGTGCGTAACACTTGGAAACCATATTTTCATTGTATAAAGCTGTGTGTTGCAGTTTGTAATGGAAAAAGAAGAAAAGAATAATTGCTGAAAAAAAAGAAAAAGTAGCGATTGGTGGAAGCAGTACAGCAGAACTTGTGTTTTCTGCAGCATCTCGAGCACGGACCAGCTTCTGGTGCACCTTCACTCGTTCAACCAGAACCCGGTGTATTACTCGGTGCCCGAGAGCTTCCGCAATGGTGTTCCAGTCTTTGTGATGCCTCCCAACGCCTCTGGACATCCGGTCCTCTCCTCCAAGTGAGTGCCGAGTCATGCTACTTGTTCCCTTTACAACTCTTTATCCTCCTTCACGAGGTTCGAGCTTTCTCTGCAAAACTTCTGGTGCACATTGCACGGCTTGAATCCTCGTGCCTTGTGAAAACTCTAGGCTTGTGCGAATATTTGAGCACTTTGAATATTCGAACGAATATTGCAGTATTCGAATTCGCTTCGATTCGAATTTAAATTATCGGAAATTTTGAGGTATTCGAAATGAACGAATAGGTGTATATTAGTCTGCATGTAACCTCCCTGTAAAGGTGGTTTCACTGCAGTAGAGGGGTGCTATATTGTGAATACACCTTTCCAGGAGAAATCCGCACTGCCGCGAAGCCCCACTTCAAGGTTAAATAAACATATTACCCTCACATCGATCCATCATTTCTTTTAAGTTTAAAAGCTTGTTATACCAGCTTATATGCTCTAAATATAGTAAATTTTAAAACGTAAAATATTTTACAGATTATGACTTGCGTTCTACCAAAAGGCAAATACTATTCAAAGTTGCTTCGACTTCCTTTGAACCAAAAAGAATGACATTTGCACATGCCTTGTTTCAATTTTAAAAAAATATTGTGCAAGTTAATTGGGTCATGACAAATATGCTCATTTTTCTTTATAATATGTGATATATACTGTTCGAATTCGATTAAAAATTATTCGACAAAATCACTATTCGCTTCAAATTCACTTCGAACCTAAAATTTACTATTCGCACAATCCTAGAAAACTATTTCAACGGATGTGGCACCATCACCATATTCTCGCAACCACATGAGGAACACACGAAGACTACTGTGGACTACTTGACATTGAGGGAAGTGACCCGGAGAGCTGCTCACACAAACGGTGTTTATGGTTCTTTTCAGCTCAGCACTTCATGCACAATTTTTCAGCACAGTATCTCTATGAAACTGCTCGCATTTATGCGGCAAATTTCGTGAGCTGTCCTGAAAAATTGAACAAGTTCGTCACACTATGCAGGGAGACCGAGAAAATGTTTGTGTGGACTGGTTTCCAAGGCATAATTGGAATTGGGGCATCATTTTCTGACGACATCACTGTCATGAAAGCACACCTGTGCACAGCCTGTCTTCCTAATGAGTCAGCTGATCAGTTGAGTGCAACTTAGTTGCAGAAGCTCATGCTGAAGGGTCACAATGTAATGGACCTGCCTTGCACGTTTCATGCAGACACGGTGCACAGGGCAGCGATATGACTGCTTATTTCTATTGTTTTGCAGTGTGAAGAACAACAGTGCATATGCACCTTTCGTGACCTTCTGGAAACCAGTGTGCATGTTGGACATCAGCATCTGGTAAGTTCCCTGCTTGGTGTTTTGATCACCTCCCGATTGCTTTGCCAGCTGGGGCAACTGTGGCTTTAGTTGGAGTTGATTTGAGGGCTTGCTTTTTTTTCTTTGACCAATTAGGTTCGTGCTAGTATTAAATGGCTATAGCTTGGCGTACCGAAGTGCACAATTGATGAATAATTTTTGTATGTGTAATCCACGCCAAAGATTTCAAAATCTGTACAATAAGGTCAAGATGCGTGGTACAAGCAAATCTTGCCTGGAAGTGTGGCTTCACGACAGTGCGTGCCTCGCTACAATGAAGTGACATTTTAAGGCAAAGTTCTCCACCTCTCAAATTTTACCTGGGAACTTTGCCCTCTATGCATTCCCTGGTGTCAAGACCTTTTTCTTCTCACTTGCGTGGTTGCCCACTTCGCTTCTCCTTGATTGTTGCCCACCTTGGGTTTTATCACTGCGTTGTAGTGTGTGAACTGCCATCCTGGTCCGAGACATTGCTGCCGCTAGAAGAGGAGAGAATGAGAAACATGACAGTGCCACGCGAGCTGTGCTTGGTTTCTATTGGCCAGCACTCAGGGCCAGCACTGTGGGACTGCACCGCCCACTACAGCAGTTAGCAAGCAGTGTTATAGTGCCGGTGAACCAGAACTTTGATCACTGTAAGCTGCGCTTGATGGCAGTTCTTTGCAGTGCAGTAGGTGCTGAAGATTATCAGCTTTGCCAAAGAGCAGCACACCAAATGTATGGATAGTTTTCAGTGAGTTAGTAACAATGCCCCTGACTTTCTAATCTTTTACCAAGAATGGTTAGCTCATACGTGACTATCTGGGGCTGAATGTTCTATGTAAAAATCAGTGACTTGGCCGGTCTTGCCTAATTTTTAATGACAGAACTCCACTCAGCAGCAGATTGTTGTTTCCTTCACTTTGATTTCACTTTCTCTGTCATTTTGACATTTATTTTAAAAGAACAGTTAATATTCCTTATAACTTCATTGTCTATCCACATCATACTCTTGTTACCGGCGAAAAATCAATGCCTGCACTCTTTCCGTTTCTTCTAACTCATTTCCTCCAGCGTGTACTAAATAAAAGAAAGATGCCGCATTGCGGCTCTTGTTCTGTCTTTTAGCTTTCGAAAACGCTCGAAGGCAAGTCTGTCTGGTCGCAGTAAGTTTTCTGAATTGCACACGTGACTGATTCAGAGCAGTGATCCACTGGCTGAGGCTGTCTTCTCTCTACACAGGCAGCGTTGGATGCACATGCACCGCGTGGGCATGCTTCTGGAGCACGACCTGCCGCTGCCCAAGCACCTGCAGCAGCCCAACAGCAGCGGCCGCTACGACTCTGTCCAATGTCGCCAGGCCCTGCACCGCCTGTTGGCCCTACTCCGGGATCGCTCCAGCTTTGTGCTGGCCGACGGACACTCCTACGTCACCTTCCTCGGGTGAGGGTGGTCCCGTTGTCTTTATTTATTTATTTATTAATACTGTAAGCCAAAGGCTCATACAGGAGTGGGCATACAAACAGTACTGGCGAAGCATCTAACTCAGAGCCGTATATTCCTTTGGGAGAGTTTGGCGCTCTTTTGATCTCGCCGCCAGTCTGGCAACAGCGCGCTTCCGCGCCGCCGACGCCATTTCGTGCCGAGGTTTCTCGTGATGCTGTACCCGTGACGTCGCTGTCGGCATTTATGCTTCCTCTGTGACCGACCTGGTGTGTTTGCTGCTGTTCGTGCACGTGTCGGCTGCGTGGAACATCGTGGACCTGCACGGACGTCGCAATGGGGGCTTGCAGTGCAGTAGGCTGCTCTAAAGGCTCTGTTATACTCCGACGTGCGTTCGCGTCAGCCCGCGGCGGTGGGAGTTGGCGACGCTAGGTTCGTCACGTTACGTTGACGCGAAAACAGAGCACTCTATACTCCCACTTGCGCGACGCACTACGTCGCCTTGACGCATGCGCAATTGAGCGCACTTGGCGTCCCTTCTTCACGTAGAGACACAGACGCAGTTCAGTCTGGATAACGTCGCCGGCGTGGAATGCAGCATGTCGCATCTCGCGCCGGCTGCAGCCGGGGCGCGTTGACGGACGCTGGGCGCGTCAGTCGCATCGCGCGTTGGACTATACACCTTTCCACTGAGGCGCTCTTGGACGCCGCCATAGTGCCACCGCTAGCGACGTCTGGCGGCGGCGCCATCTTGGGCTGTTTGCTCTCCGGTCTTTCCGTCGAGACGCATACATTCGTCGCATCGTGTGTCGTCAAACGTTTGTTTTAGTTCTGTGAAAGCTTTGCGGAGACGTTAGTTCGGTTCTTTTGTGACTCTCTGAGCTTTCCTAACTGACAAGACGGTCGGCATCGAGTGTTTTGCGATTTGAGGTACTTGTGTATGAACGGTGCGCGCTGTACGGCCGTGTTCACATTCTGATGGCTGGTGGTGCGTCTAAGGAGCCCGTCGACTTAGGAGGTAAGACCACTCAACATGTTTCTGATTTATGTCACCGCGTTAATGTTCACTACAACGTTATAGTGAGAATTCTCACAGCGAGCACGATGAAACTGCACTTGTTGCTCGTCAAATGCTACTACTACAACGCTGCATACCCGTGCCGTTGCCAGAAAATTGTTCACCTAGCTGCACTAAATGTTGCAGCGCAATTACGCTGTACTTGAAGGCGAGCGCTCGCAGTTTCTGCGTGATAACAGTTCGCTGTAGCTGTACTTTATTGACATCGTGCTTGTCCTGTTTTTCAACGTGCTAAAAGTCAGCGGTATATTGAAGCTAATCGAGAAACATCGCTATTAACACGCCGCGATATGCTGTCGCATGAGGCCGAGATCCGCGGTCAGATTTTTTTGTTGCCATCAGAAATTATTAATGGCGTGTGGCTCCTACAATTAGGATCGCAATAGTTGAGCTCAGTGCCTAAGGGAGGCATGCGACTGTCTGCAATCTCGATGGACGGATCGTAAATGTATAGATGTGGGTCGAGCAAAATCACCGTTCATTGTTTTCGTGCGAGCATTATGCTAGTGTGGACTTATCGTTGTGAGCAGTCGTTGTATCTTAGGAGGTAAGCTGTCGCGCTGAGCTCGTAGACACGGGTTCAGGTATCTATCACGCCGATCGCATGTTCATGAGGACGAAATGTGAAAATACTCGTGTACCTATAATTACGTGGTCGCAAATAAAACCTGCACTTACATGAGGTGTCGTTGCTCTACTTGCATTTATTATTTTCCACTTTCTGTGAAAAATAATATATTCACGCTAATTGTTACCCATCCGAGGAAATCAATAACCCTTCTGTTAACTTTTTTTCCAGATGGCAGGAGCCATGACCATCCTAACATGGTGAATGAATGGCTGGACGACATGCGGGAGTGGGCTGTGAGAGCCCCTGACATAATTTTTTACCTATTGAACTCCGAGGCGAAGCATCGGCACGGGGTTTAGATCGCTGCGCTTGCCGTCCACAAATTGCGCTGGACATACACGTGATGACGTCGAGGGCACAAAACCTTTTCTATTGACTGTGGCGACCCACTGTCTTTTCAAATCGGCGTCAGCGGGAAACCGATGCAGCAAATACACGTTGCAGCCGCACTCCTCTTGCAACACGTTGTGCGTGCCGCAGAGCTCTTTTCTTGCTGCGTTCATCTTCTTTTGGTTATAACTGCAGCCGTAAACAACGCAATGATGCCCTGTTGATAGACTGTTCTTGAACGACATTTCAATGTTCAATTAATAACACCAAAATAGCGCACGCATCGAAGAGCCACTACACAACGTGAATGGTGAACACTCTCCAGCAACAGCCCAGGGGAAGGGGGCGTTGCCCAGAAGCCTGCTACTCTCGTCACCAGGCGGCGAAAATCGGCGTGCGGCTCGCTGGTTTGAGGTTGCCGCTGGAAAGGTCTATAGAGTGCTGCACGTTTGTTAGCGTAGCGTCACTGTGCCGAGCGTGTGCGCGCGTCGACGTTACGCTGCAGTATATCAACCCCTTAACTCGCTGAAGAAAGGGTTCGCCAGAGACGGAGCGTTGCGGGCGCACGCCAACGCGAGCTTACAGTGCCGCGACACAAAATGGCGGACAGCGCCGCCGCTAAATTTGGATGGTTGTTGGCTCCGCCCCTCCGCCGAACTCTCCGAAGGAATATACGGCTCTGATCTAACTGAAACCTTGATATTACGAACACAGATATAACGAATTATCAGTTACAACGAAGTAAGTGAAGCATAGCCTTGGTTATAGATACAGTGGTTTGAATATACGCTTATAACGAATTTTCGGATATAACGAAGTTATTTGTTATAATGGGGTATAAGTGTACTTCAAAGAAGACACATGAAAGGAAGAACAAGACGAGGCAGCATTGTGTACAGTCGGCGCGCTATTTCAGTAAAAAAAAAAAAGCTCAAATTTGAGGAAATAAGGTCAAGATGTAAAATGGGTACCTCATGAAAAACCAGTTAATACAGCAAAAAAAAGACAAATAAACGACACAGTGGATCTGCCACAAAAAAATGCAAAACAGTATCGGAAACACTCAGTAACATTTGCATGCAATTCAGCATACAATAAAAGAATAAAGAAAAGCTGCGGATACAGATTTGTGACGTACAGTGAACTCCCGTTAAGACGAACTTGGTTAAGATGAATTCTCGCTTATGCTGAACAACACGGGACCGTTTGTTTGGTTTCCCATAGACTCAGTGCAAAAAAAAATCTCTTAAGACGAACCACCCAACTGTACTCTTCTGTTAAGACGAACTTTCGCGGTGATCGACAACACTGGCGATTCTGCGAAACAAACACTGCAGTCTTGGTGGGGCATTCAGGCGAACGAGAAAAAGCAAAAAAAAAAGGGCTGCCCGTAGCAATGACGCAAAGCAAATCGCGACGCGAAAGGCGCGATATAAACGAAAAAGAACGGTCAGCGGATAAATCCGGTATCCCCCCCACCCCCACCCTGTGGGTGGGGGACGTGCGGGCTTTATCAGCAAAGAAAGCAACAAAAAGAGTAGGGGAATTTACAACTGGGACCCCCAAGCCAATGCGTCCTTTTGTATTCCCCCACCCCCCCTCCCCCCCCGTTCTTCAGTTTCCCAGCTGGAGTACAAAGGAGAACAGGAAAATACAAGAGCTTGGGGCACCTCCGCCGTGGTCAGAGGGGCTTACAATCGAGTACGAAACCGAAACTACGTTCTCCGCAGAGGGGTCAGGTGCATTGTCATCACCATCACACAGTGGCGGCCGAGCACATTTTGTGGTCGGTTCGCATTGGTTCGCGCGCGTTGTATCTGTTCCCAGTGAAGCGCAAATTGTGATGAGCCATTTTGATTACAGAAGTGTATGGCAAAAGAAGGCTATTTTGCACACTGAATAATGCTGCGTTGTGTCTTTCTCGTGTGCACGAGGCTTGTGACCGTGAGTAGCCTGATGGGATGTCTTCAGCTGCACGTCGATCAGGAAAAGTTACTACGGGCCGAAAACGGGAAAATATCTGGACCTCGAAGAAAACCTTGCAGACTTTCTTAAGCAACTCAGCGTAAAATGACTTTGTCAAGGCAACAACACGCGACCGAGGCGTATCCAGAAGTGATCTTAGAGCCAGCAAAACAGGCTCACGGAAGAAAAGGAACTGCCAGGACAATAAATTTTACGTTCTTTGAAGAAAAATTGTTCTTGTCTCTTAATTTTTTTTTCTAATCGTGAACATAGGAGCGTGTTACAGTTTTATCATGTAAATGTGGTAGCACATATCTTCATGAGCATTTTATTTTTGAACACGCGAAATCGGGTGCTCGTAAGATTCGTCTAAATACTCTGCTTGAAGGCATAGTTTTTATCTAGATGAGCCAAATAAATTCTTTTTCTTGTCTTTTTGCACCCATTGTAAGTCTACCCGGTTCAGTGTTTTCAAGTAACATATTTGGATGCACTTGGCATGTTAGCATGTCTCTTTTTTGGGGCACTTCTGATAAGCCGAACTTCTGATAAGACGAACAGATGACCGCGATCCCTTAGAGTTCGTTTTAGCGGGAGTCTACTGTACTACTACACTGCAGATACACTACTACTGCAGGTACTACTACTGCGGAAACAGTTCTGTGGCGTATTGCTATGCAACAACGTATTCAACATATTACACTGCAGGCTGTTAAGGGCTCGCTACTGTGGCTGCCGGTAGCGGCGTTGTACGCCGCCATCTGTGTCTAGCAACTGTCATTTATCCTCAAATTCTGAGCAAGCGGCCCTTCCAATTTCAGTGACGATTTCAAATTGCCATGCCGTTCCAAGAAAGTGCCTTCCCCTCTCCCACTATGCACCCCGATCATGCACTGCGTCCATTCAACACTGGCCTGCTTGAATCCCGTCCAGTCCTGCTTAGCAACCCAGTCTCTAAATGCTTGTGCGGGAAATTATTTGTCAAAATTTAATTTTTTTCTCTGCATAATGATCGCACCCCAAACTTAGCGCAAGACAAATGTAAACCCCCCCCCCTTCGCCCTTGCTCTTCATTTGTTCGTTCCACGTCTCCCTTCCTCCTCCATAACGTCGTCGTTGCTCTCTCCCCGGCTGGTGCACCTCCGCTGAGACGTGCGCTCTCTCCATCGCTTCTCTGAGAATTTTTCGGTAACGGCATTACAGCCGGTCTCTCATCTCAGGGGACTGCACAGTAAGCGGTATGCGTACACACGGAGCTCTATGGGAGGCTAAATAGGAGTTGGAAAAAACCTTATCATAGCTGGTCCTGCACTCTAAGTGGTTGCATTATAAGTGGTCCGAGCTGTACATTTATAGCTGTGCAGTGAAAAATTCGCTTTGCTATTAACCAACACTATATTGAATATCACATTTTCAGTTTTATTATATCGGGAAAATATTGTATTGAATTGAAGCATGACCCCTCAAATTATTGCAGTAGCAACTATATGGACAATCCGGGCACGTTTTTGTCGTTGCCGTCGGCGTCGGTGACGGCGTGAGGTTTCGTATAAAGTCAAAGGACAATAACGTTGCCCTGCGTGTTTTACATTCTATGTGTGAGTGAATGTGTGCAAGGGCAGCCGATGATCACGACTCAAGCGGATAGGAAACGCGCTGGCCGTCTTGGTGGGGTTCTGGAGGAGAGGCTGTATGGCTCTGTCAGGAACTGCGGGCTTGGAGCTTCCGGATGCAGTTGCACATGCCCTATCTTGACAGGGATCAGCAGACGGCTCACACGTGCCGTGTTCTCACCGCTCACGTTGTGTTGAAGCAATAGAAAGCGCGAAGGCTGCTTTGCTCGCTGCAGCGGCCACATTTCCTTATGCTAGCGTTTTGTTGAGTTACACACAGTCACATGCTAGAGGAGTGAACTTTGTGGGGGTGCTCATACACCCTGTAAAGTCGTTTTCGTCTCATGGCGCCCGCGCATCGTAGTCAGCTTCAGAGCTCTATGCTCCCGAGGTGGCACCACCTGTCAGGAATAAGGTTACGCATGGTCATGAGGAGGGGAGCCGATCGTCTTTAGTAGCTTGGAGTGGTTGGCGACGGTCGGCTCACCGGGAGGTCCATGGGTGCGATACTGCGGCTCGTTCCCACAGACTCCCATGGTGTCGAACGTCGGCAACGTTGCATTCGTGCTACATTGTATATGTTAAGTTGCTTGTGAGTTCTCCGTGCGTTTTATTGGCATTATATTGGGTTATCTGGCATGTTACTTCAGTTATTTCTTAGATTCGGCCAAGCTTGCCGTTATGTAGAAGCTATTAATAAAGGTCCACATGTTTGTTGCACGAAGGCATGTGCTGTGTCAATTTGTTCCGAGAGCGGCGCTGTTCAGACCCCACAGCTTCCAGCCTTACCTCGTATAACATTCCACTTTGTCGCTATAGCATTCATTGGTTCGCCCTTGTAGCCTTTACATCTCTTTAACATTTTTTTACAAGGAGGCACTAAAAGCCTTGTCAATTGTTCGAACTAAAGGACTTGGCATTCCTTCAGTTGCGGGATACCTTGCATTTCAATTTAAAAAATGTTCACTTCAATGAAATGCTGAATCGCATGTCGCTTGCAGGGAAAGTGACAAGCCACCGGTGTCTTTCTATGTGACTCGTGTGACCTACAAGGCGCCCTGTGTGGTGATCCGATTTGCCTTTCTGGGCGGAACACCAGGCGAGCAGCGCAATGCCGTGAGTTCACATTTCTTTTGTATGACATTCGTGTCATTGGTATCGTCAATGTGATCGTGACAGGGATGAACGCAGCAGTCAGGCTGGTAAAGATTGACCACTTTATTGGGTGAGCCTGTGCCCAGCGAACCGAAACGCTTGTCGTACTATGATAGCGATGAACACTGTCGTTGGTTGTCGAGCATCTGCTTCTTGGGTGAAATGCTTCGGCTTTAATACGTGTGTCACCATACATTCAGGTGCTGTTGCTAGGGCTCACCTATGTTTTAGGAAGTACATTGCTTTTCACGTTAGGAAGCAATACTACATTAAAACCATCAACATCATTCGAGAATGTTCCAATACATTCATGTGTGGCTAGCGCCAAGCGAGAACATGCATAACAGTTTCATTCGCTAAAACCTGGTCACATTGAAAAATAAACGCAAGTATGTGCTGCAATATTGTCACAATTGTTGGTGCAACGCTTCTTGTATGCGATAGTGTTAAACTTGCAGCGATACCACCGTGCCTGCCGCAGCGCACAGTTTGTCTGTTTGTCCACCTTCACAGAGTGAAATGGCTCTGATCTATTTTTTTAGTTCACTTATTCATGCACCCTTGTCCGATAGGTCGTCAGGATAAACAGGAGCTGTCTGTCAAGACTTTCCTTGTATTTTCTGGCTGCCACTGCAGATTGTGAAGGACCTGACTCAGCAGATCCTGAGCCTAGAGCTGAGCAAACGTGTTGCCAAGGACGCGCACTCGGATGGCGGCCTCTGCATTCGACCTCCCGGGCCACGAACCTACCGCAAGGCCAGTTGCTGCATCCTCTTCCGCAAGCCCCTCGAAAGAATCCTCATCAGGTAGCTCGCTTGTGCTCTCCTGCTAAACAGAACTTCAGTGACATTGCCGTCCTTTATGCAGGGAGCGGAAAGGGGTTGACAGCTTTGATATTACCGTATTCATTCGAATCTAAACTGATGTTTTTTTCGAAAAAACAATGTGCGAAAGTGGGGGGATCAGCTTAGATTCGAGTACAACGATATAAGTTTTTTTTTTCTGGCCTTGCGAATTTCGGGGGTCGGTTTAGAATCTGGGCCGGCCTAGGTTCGAGTAAATATGGTAGATGTGTTTCACGAAATTCCCGCAGGCTTCTGGAGGATGCTTTTGGTGAAGTAGGCTTGTGGACATGGACGTGCGCACTGGGGGGGAGGGGTCAGGGGCAGGGTTGCCCCCCTCCCCCTTTAGTCATCTAAGGGGAGCACTAAGCCTGCCCCAACCTTTACTCATTTGGACCTGTACTATCATTGTTCAAAAGTGCAGTGTTATGGCCGTGTGAGTTTTGACGATAATGGCGGCTGAGGACCCCTGATGTGTTCTAAAAATTGTTTACTTCCCACCTTTATCCCTGGAAGGCCGGGGACCAAAGGCAGGCCATTGTGAGAAGGATGTCTTTGCTTTGTTTTGATTTTTGCATCCACTGCGAAGCTTGTTTCTTTCAAACTTGACCAATGGTGGGGGTGGCGGCGCTGTGGTGTTCAGGTTGTGCTGCTAAACTAGGCACACATTCAAGCATGCAGGGCAGCAGCATTTCTGCAAAGCTGTGACTTGATAACGGGGCTCGCTTTTTGTTTGTGTGGTAACGAGGCATAAGTGGCTGATCACTCCTGTTAAGATATTTGACAGCTGCACTGCTATCAAGTTCTGTTTGGGCTCACGAAGTGGAACTGTCGAGAACTTGCACTTTAACCTGTCCCTACAATTTTCTCTCAAATTCGGGATTACGTAAATGGGGGAGGCATTGTCGAGGCTATAGTATTGCTGTTCACTTATTACTTCAATACCTTGAATGCCAAAAGGTGTTATTATTTCAATACCTTCAATGTCAAAAGGTGTTACAGAAGGGAGGGGTAGTTAGAACAGTTCATATTTGATAGCGGCTGGTTCATACAATGATCTTCAGCAGAGGACTTAAATGCAGAGACACTCGGAGTGACGACGACGCAGGTGGGCAGGTGGTTCCATTGTTTGGCTCTGTTCGGCGTGAAAAAAACAGAAAACAAGTTAGTACGACAAAGAGGGACTTCAGCATTATGACAGGGATTAGTCCAACCTCACAGATAAGCTGGCTCACTGATGAGTTCATCTTTAAGGTGTGAATTGTGAAAAATGTTATAAAATAATGATAAACGAAACAGCGGTGAGAAAGATTAGGAAGTTGCAGAGTACGATTCGTGGATGACACAAGACTGAAAGTTGGGCTAGTTGGTAATATACATTGTAAGAAAAATACAGCGTGCATGCTTGTATGTTTGCTTGACATGCGCTTTTTTTTGTGGCGTGTGTGCAGTTTCCCCAGGGTGAATATTTTTGTTTGCATTGTTTTGTTCTCTGCCATCTCCTCTGTGCACGCTCACTATGTATATTTTGTACGTTTAAATAATCTGCACGTTCCAATAAATCGGCAGTTGAAAGTCAGTGCTTGAGTTAACTTTCTTCGTCCAGTCTGTTTGCGTGCTGCATTTTCCTTATCATGGATGACGCACTGGAAAAGGGGGAATAATTAGATAAAGTGAAACGCTGTTGTGTTGAGAGCTGAGCGCAATGTGTAGCGGTAGACTTCACCGAGTTACGCGATTTGCCGAAATGTTTGCTGGCCTGTCCTTTCGGCTCTTTCCAAGGCACGAGAAGATGCCGAAGGACATTCTCAGCCCCATCGTGGCGCTCATGGACGTGACGTTGGCGCATCCACTTCTGCACACGACTCCGCACCTGCACCGGCATTCGAGCAGTGGGGCCAGCGGCTCTTCGGCGCGCAAGGGAAACGGCATCACCACCGTGGTGGACCCGACTGGCCAGCTGAGCCGGTACCTTCACCACAGGCGATGGATCTGGACGGTGCAGCGGCTGCCCAGTGTACCCCTTCCCCTGCATGCCATCACCCGCATCCTCAAGACTCTGGCAAAGTGAGCGAGGCATAGCTGAGTTAAGACAAGGATAATAAAAATTAGTCCAGATTGCACTGTCGCAAGGCTGGGTCACAGCAGAGCGGTTGGGCACCTAGCTGGTCCTGGCTTGGCTAGGCTATTCTGAGTTTTGCTCAATGTTGCTAGCTCAATTGATACGCGCATCCACACACGGCTGCACGAAGTGTTCATGTGATCTATTTCGTTAACCAAGTTTTGGCCACTAGCTTATCGAACAGTATCGACTGGGTATCGATTAGCCATCACGTAGCAGCGCTGAATCAACATTATTCCAGTAGATCGAATAGCTTAACTATACAAATTACTCTAATTAAGCTAGTTAACAATTAACTAGCAAATTATGCTACAGCTTAATTAAGTAGCTAATTAAGCTAAATTACCATAGGCTTGTTGGTAATAAGCCCATTACCATGGGCTTATCACAGATCAAATTTCACGAGACAAGATCAGCAATTGTTCCTGGGCCTATTGGGTTATACAAAAGTGACACGCTTGTGCAAAGCCTTTCCGTGCTTGGGTTTGCCTTTTTACCGTTTTGTTACCTTATTACTTTTTTATTGCTTGAATGTACAGCAAAAGTTTCATGCTTTAGCATGTGAACTTGAACTTCACACTGGCATAAGAAAATATAAAGAGCGCAAGCAACCTGCTGCACTCTCAGATCAGATCGCTTGAATCAATTTAACCCTATTACTGCTGGGCTTTCTTGGGGGGGGGGGGGGGAGAGAGAGAGAGAGAGAGAGAGAGAGAGAGAGAGAGAGAGAGAGAGAGAGAGAGAGGGAGGGGGGGGGGGACGGAGGGGTGGTACTGCTGCAGACTCCCTGCTGTTTTTTTTTTTTGCATGTTAAATGCACTCAGGACATGTCAATATTTTTATTGGGGATTATCTCATCAAATAAAAAGTTGCACTCATTACAAGCAAATCAACAACTGCATTCAGATGACAAGCAGTTAACTAATTAAAAAAATAATTTGCCACTAATTCAGAAAGGCGTAGCCACTAATCAGGCACTTCATTTTTAGTCTGCATTCATCAAGAACCCCTGAATTTTTTCATACGTCAAATAGCATGCGCATATGGTACACGCCGACTGAGACGCTGGCGAAGAGATGTGAACTGACTCGGATTTAGACACTCCGTCTATTGTCAGAAATTTTGTTACAAGTTATATTTGTTTATATGTCCTCTCAGTCGACAGTGGGACACGGCCACATTATATTTTTTTTACAGGAGTTGTCTTGTGAAAACGATATTCTTGGGATTGGCAGGGCTCGCGTGTGTGTGTAGTCGCTCGAGCTGTCTCGGGATTGGCAGTGAGAGGGTTAACTGTCTTCCTGCTTCTGATACGTGCGCACTGGAATTAGTCATGGAAAAATAAAATTGCCTATGCCACTCGAAATAGGTTCTTTAGGGAAAAGGCTATGTTATAAAACCAACCCATGACTCCTTAATACAAGATTTGGTTGATTTCGAGGTATTCTAGATAAAATCTTTGCTTTGTGTGTCCTAAAAACCAAAATTTAGCGTGGCCTCATTTCCATCTTAGCAGCTAGTAAATATATCTTTTTTTTTATTCTTTGCACAGGATGCGCCTGGAAGAAGGCTTTCATTTTGCTCACTCAAGCTCGGGCATCTTGAACATGGCCCTGGAGATTGAAATGAAGGTAAGCCTTTAAACGCAGTTCTCATTTTCGCTTGAAACTTAGAAGACAGGAGGATTGGGCGTGTTGGTACAACACGATTAAGAGATTGTGTTTGCAGTGTAGTTTACCAGCTACCCTTGTCCTGTGGAAAATATTACGTTGGCCAAACCGGTTGTTGCTTAAATGATAGGTTGAAAGAACATTTGTATCACGTTGATCGGTCAAAACAAGGGTGGCTCCCTGATCATTGTAGCGCTTGTGGGCGCAGGCGAAAATTTTCTGATTGTGGCATTGTCACAAAATACAGAGGTCGCACCACACGTGTAATCATCGAGGCAGAAATGATTATGATTGTGTCAGCACACCATCTGTCATGCTCATTGATAAAGATGTACTTAGGTTTGTTCACATGATGTACTTTTGTGATATCATTGTGTTCCACGCATGGCTGTCGTACCAGTGTGAAACTGTACATAGAGTGAAGGCTTTCCAAAGAAATAAATTGTTGAAAGTTCAGCACTCTTGTGTCCTCTCTTCTGTCCCTTCTTATTGTTAGCACTGATACGCACTCTTTTAACAATTATTTTCACACCTTGCGACTTTACGTGAAACTGGCGCAGTCTTGTCATATTTACGGCACCCCATTTCTCAGCAGCTGCTCCGTACTTCATCCTACATTTTTCCTCTCGTTATTAATTTATAAGTAAGAACAAGAGGGTTGGAGTTGTATTTCTGTCGTCGAATCTGTTTTCTTTCGTTGTAGAATACGGTGACTGGGGGCTCCTCCGAAGCCTCCCTGCTACCCTGCGTGGTGCAGTACATGCTGTTTCCTCCTCACTCAAACACCACTATTCGGGAGAGGTAAGTTTCTAGGGATGGGCAAATAGTGAACTTGCAGCTCAAAGTGAATTAGGGGCATGTAAGGATTCGGCCAAATAATTTGGAATCGAATGCTTCAGATAGCATATATTGTGGGCTCAATATTCACAACATTCGTCCTTCATCCATACTTCAACTATGTAATACCCCTGATGGGGCCTTTAAGGAATAAAGAATGAATGAACGAACGAATGAATTCGACATCGTCGCGTGGGAGACCGGAAAAGATTGGTGGGTCCCGCTGCCGAGCAGTGATGGTCCATGCAAAGGCAGGTGGCTGGGCTGGGATGCCGGATGGTCCGGACGGCGCTTCTTGGGCCAGGACAGCGGATAGGCGGAGCAAGCGGCGACCCAAACGAAGCTCTGGGGGAACTTGACGTCGTAGAGGACTTGGGGATCGAAAGCACCCTCCACCACTCTGAAAGACAGCAGCACAGTCGTGGTTGCGACGCTTTTTATTCAGCAGAGCTGCCTGACCAGGACTCAGAACGAAGATGACGCTCCCAGTGATGATGATTATATACAGGTGAAGAGGATGAAGGCCGAATGTTGTGAATTTTGTGCTCACGATACCACATTTTAAAAGGAAATTGAGGATTTTTATCATGACCCAACTGAATTACACATTATTTTTGAGAATTTGAACTAGGCTTGTGCGAGTGTCATTTTTTTTTGTTTCACTTTCTTTTTTGTTTCAAAGTGAATTCAAAGCACATTTGAATAGTACCAGAATTTGAATAGCAGCAGGGTGTAACTTAAAGTGCTTGAATACTTTGCATGTTAAAATTTGTCAAAATTTGTCACACTTAGCCCATATAATCCCCCAGAACATGCTTTTCAATATTAAAAAAAAATTAGTCCAAGTGGGGGTAATATGTTCCCTTAATTAATGCCTGGCTTCATGGCAGTGCAGATTTTTCCTGAATAGGCAGTGAGTGTAGTCAGGATGATGATAACGGTGATGATATTGTTACGATGGGGTGTGTTTATTTACGAATGAATAGATGAAAGGGACGAAGGGTTGCCGCGCCGACACCGAGTTGCTTCAAAGACAGACGCGCTTCGTTCTCCTCTTCCTTTGTCTCCGTTTTCGCTTCAGCGTAACAATATTATACGTGCGCTAGGGCAGCTGTTTTTAGGCCCTTTATACAGCCGGGTCACATGTAGACTTCGCAGTTCTGAACTTCATACTGAACTCGCCACAATCACCTGGGTGCTTTGGCTGTATCCGGCCCTTGCGCCAAGAACCACTACAGGTGAGGCTTACTCGTGAGGTGAATACTTCCAAAGCGTTGGTTCGGGCTAGATGGTAAACCGTGATTATTAGCTTTATAGCGTAGAACATACACAACAGACAATGTACATGTCATGTATCTGTCTATTGTGTGAGTTCTGTGTTGTAAAACTAATAATTATGAATACTTCTCACTGCCCGTAGCCTCTCGGATGACGAGGACAACGAGATGGAGACGGCTGAGGCAGACGGCGAGCTGCAGTTGGTCACCGAGTGCTGGGTGGAACCGCAGTGTGGCGTCGTGGTCAACTGCCCCGTCTCCAGCTCCTACCTGGACGGAAAGCAGTACACCGAGATCCCGAAAGCCGTGAGTGATCCTTTGGTCTCTTGACCCTCGTGTTCTTAGGGGGTTGGCTGCACAGAGGTTAGGCATGTCTTCGGTGGCTTGTCAGATTGCGTTGTTGGACCTTACAAATGAGAGTGAGAAAAAAATGGAAAACTTCGCAGTTTCTGTAGCACGGTAACGCATAAATATTTATCTTACACACGTTATCACATCTACATCTCTTAATGCTACAGAGAGCTAACACAAACTCATCACAAAATGTCGTCATAGTATGAGAGAACACCACGCGCAGGTGAATTCAAGTATGATAGCTTGCATGTATTTTGGGATGAAGTTGAGAGTTGGGACGGAAACCCGGTCGGTTAAAAGTCATGAGGACAATCAAAATGGACAACTGACCACGAATGTTCACATTTTTAAAAGTAAGACGTTTCGGCTACTGCAAGGGAGCCCTGTTCACAATGAAAAATGAATACTCGAACAGTCCGGTTATGTATGTTTTAAAATATGACGCAGGCAACGTGCGCACAAATGTGGGAAGTTGCCGTCATTACAATTAAGTGTGTGTGTCGGTTGCATTCATTTCTTGCTTTTGTGTAAACATTCATGTTCGGTTGTCCATTTTAATTGCCCTCACATTTTGGGATGAGTTTGTTTTACCGCTCGCTTGCATCGACAGATGTAGATGTTATCACGCGTGTAAGATATACATTTGTGTGTTGCTGTAATACAGTGCAGACCACTTATAACGTAACCGCATATAGTGCAGGACCGGTTACAATGCGGTCTTTTTCGACTCCCGTTTACCCTCCCATAGAACCCCATGTATACGCATACCGCTTATTGTGCAGTCCCCCAAGATGAAATACCATTTATAATGCGGATGCGGAAAAATATTTCTGACAAATGCGGTAGCGAGTGCGGTTCTCAACGCAGCTTTCCTGTCGGGAAAAGCGTCGTCGTTATCACGCTTGCTACAGATATCGCGTTTGCTACCTCTTCCACAAATTGAAAAGTTTTATGGCTTCATGACGCGAGCTTTCGCCTTTTCTGCCAGTGCGCGGACTTAAACGAGCTTGGCGGGCTTTTGTCGCCGTTGATCTCCCGGCTGTGATCACAAACTTCATATCACATACGCTGTTCTTTTGTTAGTGCTTGAGTGCAATCTTTTCGACGTCCGATCTTCATGTTGTCTTGGACAAACTTCCCACGATAACATGGTGAACCGCAGGCTAGGCCTAATCAGCGTTGGTTGCTTTTCGGTAGCGGTCGCGGGTGATAAAAGCTGCGGTTTGGTGCGGAATTAACGAAACTCTTTGCGATGGCTGCACTTGAAGGGAAGGGAATCATATCGTTAATGAAAACTAGGGCATGGTTGGCACATGCAACTCTCGAATGGTGGTTCCCGATTCGATTGCAATGTCTTGGACATCGGGTGCGCACCCATGAAATCGAACGATCGGTACCGTTCAGCACGCGAAATTTCGGTTGCGATTTGACATAGTTTCTGTGTAATGCGCATACCTCGAGGTGGCCTGAGGCATAGTCGGCGAATTTCCACGATGGCGCTTTGTTTTGTTTGCTTTTTTCCCCATTGTTCATTTCATTGGCAATGCGGGTCTTTGGCGGTTAATTTTTGAACATTCGGAAATTTAAATGGTTGTAAGCACCCCGAATAGCATGTGTCGATTATCGGACACGCGAGGCTACATGCTCAACACGTATTGCGCAAGTGCAGCCTTTGAAGAAGGTTGTTTTGGTTATAGTGTGGTTATAGTGCGAAATTCGAGACTCTGGCGACTTACGTTATACTAAGCGGTCTATACTGTAAACTACAGTTGGAAGTCTGCACTTGGCCTTGTCGCTTCTATGTCTGCTGCATACGTCTTGCGCTGAATCTTTTAAATACGGAATACCAACTAGCCCTCTCCCATGCCTTGATTCTGTGGCATGAAACTTGTTTGCCGTGGCAGCAGCAGGCTGTCACAGCGGGCATCGTTCTCAAGAACAACTTTTACCTGGCAATGCACACTGCCGTCTTCGTCAGCTGCAGTATTGCCTGCTATGGCCTTTTAAACACGTGGCATGGTGCCACCTTGCGCCTACTATTGCCAATAACTAATGTAGCGTGGTAGCCCATTGGCTGTCACATCTGGCTCCCAAACAAAGATCGTCGCATGAAGCCGAGTTTTGAATCATAATGATGGGCAGTGATAAGTGTGCGAGTTCCTATTTGACTATACCATATTTTCTCGCACGTAATTCTCACAAAAGCCACAGAAAATTCGGAGCTTGTGGAGTCTGAAGAGACAGCGCCGCTCTTGGAACACACAGACATAGTTCACGCTGTCGGGCAACAACTGCGTGTTGTTGCCGGACAGAAACTAAACACTGCTTTTACATCAACGAGCTTGCCAGCCAAATCTAATACACAACTAGTAATACGCTAAGTAACCTTATACAATGCCAATACAATACAAAGAAAACATAACACACACAATGTACCGCGAATGTGGCGTCGCTGATGTTCGACTCACCATGAGGGGTCTACGGGAAACGAGCCGCGGTGTTGTCCCCACGGACCCACTGCGGGAGACGTCCGCCTGCGCACGCTGCCAAACCCCAAAGAGAATCGCCGCTGTTTTCTCTGTGCTGGCCTATCCTTGCCAACAGGGCGGCCCCACCACGTCACCTTACACCACGCGATCACAGCGCCACCTCTCGTTTGGCGGCTGTTAAACCTAACTGTGGCTAATCTGCGAGATACACGTGCGCCATGAGGCACAGATGACTTTACAGGGGCAGATAGCACCCCCATAAGCTCGTCAGGGTGCGAGTTATATGCAAATTTTTATTTGCAAGGTGTCTTCTTGGCAGTGCTTTGCAGCAACGCAAAAGGTGGCAGCAGCATATGAAACTAAAACCGATTGAAAATAAAGTGTTTACAATCTTCGAGCATAGCTAGTGTAGTAGTCACTTCTGTGAAGTTGTAACATTAATTTGTGAGGTTGAAATGTGCAGGGAATATGTGGCAATCTGTTTTTTTTTTCTTCCCCCAAATTTTCTGTGTGTGGTAGCTGGATATGCAGGACATGTGCAGTGGTAGGTTATGCACAAGCAAACGTGGTATACTCTGTGCCTTTTGTCAACGTTCTTGTGTACCACTTAACGTGTGCTGCACCACCAATAATGAAACCGTTCTAGATCATGTACTCTCCTTTGAGCAGATTCGTGTGGTTTTGAGATACTCATTAGCCGATTATGTGTACACGGGCATGTTATTGGGATTTATTTAGCTATGCGTGACAGGAGGTGCAGTTACTGAACTGCCTTTTTAATCAAAATTATATGCTGTAACAGGTGTATTTTTAAGATATTAACATAATTTAAGAAAAAAGGAAATGAACTGCAGCATCTAACTTTAATACACTTATTCTGCTAGATTACCTGAAGCGATGGACATTGCTTGCACGAGAAATCAAAATGAACAATTGACGAACTAAGAAAATGTTACTTGTAAACAACGTTAGGGTGCATATTGAACTTTACACATTGAAACCAGGGAGTCCTTGAGGCATGTGGCCCTTTAAAAAGAATTTTTTATACCCGCACTAGTTTTTAGATGAACATAGTCAAAGTTGTGGTGAAAATGCATTCTTGTTCCAAAAAATACTCTTACAACAAAAATGTTTTTCTAACACCTAACCTAGAAAATAACTGCAACACGAAGGTATTGTGTCACACGTTGTGTGAAAGCACATCTCGGAAAGTGGTGCCATCCTCATTATTCGTGCCCAGTGGACGGGCTTTTTGTACTTACGGGCTACAGTTTGTTAATTGCGGCGCATGCTGTAGTGTGATTAATGTAAACATGAAAAGCAGCTTTTTGCACTAGTATTGAGATGATTATGCATTTCAATTTCTTGTCAAAATAATGTCTGCCTCTTAGATTAATTCCCGTTGAACGAGTAGAACATTGCATTGTTACGTTGCATGCAACAAGCAATTTAAAAATTTTCTCTTCATGTTAAAAATAAGGCACCCTGTATGAGCAACTTATCTGGGACTGCAGTGCTTGCAACCAATGAGGTCTCCGATAACGACACAATAACTATCACTGTCCTCAGCAGCGTAATGCAGCATATGGTCAGATAAATGGCAGGCAATGAAAAGCTGGCTTCTCTAATTATTAACCCTTTGCGACACACATTATGGTCGACTTCATGCGATTTACATAATTGATGCCAAAGTTCTGGCGACCATATTTAAAGCAAGTGGAGGTGTTATATTTAATTAGTGTATTTTACAGTGATTCATTGTAATTACTACATAAATACTTATCTGATTATTGTACAGTCTGTCATGCTATACTTCATCATGAACTTAAATTCAGCAACCCACTCAAATTACATGGGATAGTTATCTGCTGGCAGCGAGCATTTCAAAAAACGTAAAAAAAATATTTTGAAATTCCTGCCGAAATGCCCCACTTCCAATGTCTCGTTAAACGCAGTACTGTATTTACCAAAGCGATCGTGTGTTACAAAATATTTCAAGCAGAAGTGATATAAAGTAACTGTACGCAACAATAATATACTTAATTTACCATTAGCTCAGTGGTTGCGGTCTCTTCCTTACCTATTGTGCACAGAAATGGCAAATGCAACTTGCATCTCCAAATGAGGACGCCGTTTTGCAAAGGGCTAACAACACATCTGTCTGTGTACTCCCGTATAGAATTACCCCCATTAGGTCAAACTCTGATATCTTGAAGTATCGTTGAAGTCAAAATTTCCTCCTGTCTACGTGTCAACGCCATGCATTTTTCACTCCTTATCTTAAAAAGTTTTTGTCTCCGACTCCGGTTATCTGGAAATTTTGACCGCAAGGGTCACTACCCAGAGGTTTCTATACTTGACGGAAAGGGGTTATATTGCCAAGAAGCGAAAATGAAATTCTGCAACCAGGGCAATTTAAAACTAAATGATATCAATGAATCCCAGCAGATGTCTTTTGATTGCACCTAGCTGCACCATATGGCAAAATGTTTCGCGAGAATCGCTCCCAGTGAGGCGTGCCTCCACACTTTACATTGCACCGACCGAGGTCATGTCAGAGATAACTGTTTGTGCAGAGCCGTTATTTTTTTGCCGCATGAACGAGGGTAAAACGTGAGACACGACTTCCGCCAGACTTTGCAGTGCGTCGGGCCTCTTATCTATACATTTTTTTGCCCCGTCGTGCACGAGTTGCCTAGGTAACAAGGCGGTGCAGGTTGCAGCCACTTTTGGCACGTGGGCAGCGAGTGAGGGGACGACATTGCTAGCCGAACCGGGCCAATGGGCTTCCGCTTATTCTTTTCTTCTTCTGCCTATCACCACCTGTGCACGTTCGCGAATTGCCAGCTCAGAATAGCACAGCATCAGCTGTTGTCACAGTGCCTGTACGCAAATGTAGGCAAGCCAGTGCTTCGTTTACTTTCGAGTGCACCTGTACTCTAAGCCTATGTGCTGCCAGCCACTGAAGTTAGTCGACGAGGCAGTAGGCGCACTCGCAGTAGCGATAGGTACGGCAACGCCCTGTTACCACGTCCTCAGCATCGAGGCTCTGTGAACACCACTGGTCGCGCAGGCCAATCTGTTACACTAGACATTACACTTCTTGGCCGCTCATGTTCCTAGTTGTCCGCGAAGGTTGTGGCTTTGAAAACCCTTTTGCTTCGTACTCTTCCTGCAGTAAATCATAGACAAGGTTTCGCTCATGGGCATATGTTAAAGGCGAGACAGTTGCTCTCGTTCGCAGATCAGTTTTGGTTTTCTAGATGCAAATGCTGCACACAGTGTGGCTGTAAATTTTTTCATGTTTCGTGCAATGCAGGTCAGGGGAAAATGTGCTCTCACTTTACACCTTTCCTCCTTTGTGTAGATTTTGAGTTTCAGCCAAAACGTCCAAGTCTCAAAAGGGATTTATGCACACGTAGATTCGACGATTACTGGGAAAGGCGAAATGGAAAACTCCAAAGCAAGGCTGCGAGCTCGCTAACTTTTGCACTCATTTAATGCGATAGCATTACAGGGATCATTAAAGGGCCTAGGTGTTGTGGGCTGTCATCAGAAACATCTGGAGAAGAGAGAGGGAGGTGAAGGGGAAAGAAATAGGTCAACAGGCGATGAGAAGGCAGATGGATGTGACTACATCAACCTTGTGAGACATCACGACACAGCCTCCTCAACTTGACAAGTTGAGGAGGCTGTGAGGAGT